>NW_023425366.1:7595000-7838438 GCF_014108415.1 Molossus molossus | reverse complement strand
GGCCTGCAGTCCTGACCCTTCCCCATGTTTCCTTTCCTAGGGTGATGCTATTCCATGTACCCTGTTTCCCTTCAGGCTGCTATTACCACCTTTGCTAATTCAGCCATTGGGCCAATAGACCTAACAGGACAACTCGGTGAAAAGTGTCTAAGGAAGCCCATACGCCGGCAGTATTTGGGTCCCACCAAGGGTAGAGGAATGGGAACATTCCCTCTGACACCAGGTTTACAAAAGGACCCAGAAAAGGGGAGCTAAGTCCTAACACCTATGTTTACTTGGGGCGGAGGTTTTTTAACTCTCTAAGAGCACATCACACCCATGCCTGGGATCCCTATATCCAACTCCCCAAAGTTCAGAGAAGCTTGTTGGAAACTAGCTGCCACCAAACCTCTGCAGAGGACCAGCCCTGGCGGGCCAGGAAGGAACAGCCCCTTCTGCAGCTGGACCGCTCCCTCCTCCCCCCCCCCCCCCCCCCGCTTTGCCCCCCCCCCCCCGTGGCCCTGGGAACTCTGCTGCCCCCCCCTGGCCCTGGTGAGTGCCTGCACTAACTCTGAGTCAAAGGAGCCTGTACCGGGCCATCCTACCCCAAAAGTGGGCGGCTCTAATTCACACAGGTCCTGAGGAAGCCTGGGTCTGCTGGCTTCCCCTAGTCACAGGAGCGTTAAAGAAATCAGAGCAGTGACTCAGCAGGCGTTGCAGCGGGTTCGGGCCTTCGCGTGGGCTTGCCTTATCCTGTAGGAAGAAAAGTAGCCGGCTCACAACATCAACACAAAGACAGACAACAGCAGACAGCGAACTTCACATTCATTCACCAACCGAATCCACAACTGGATCCGAAACTAAAGACGGGGAACGGCATCCCGTCGGGACCGGGTGAGGCAGTTCTGGGGAGTCCCCCTGCGGAACACCGATGCAGCCCTCGACTGACGGAAACGAACATCCGAAACAAAAACAGGTGGAAAGGATGCGGTTTCCCTACCTCCACCCGTCCCTGGACGGATTCAAAAGCTCCTGGTCAAATCGAAAGCCAATTTAAGGCGAAGGATATGGAGGCTTCCTTCACTAGTCCCAGGAGGTCCACCCCAAAGGGAGGGGGACCTCGCAGTGATCTCTCTGGGGACTCCAAATGTGCCACCCCAGGAGAATCAACCTCACTCGGCTCAAAGTAATTTTGAATATTAGGAGCTTTATTACCTGCGCAGGGACTGCAGCCCAGAGCTCAGGGGGAGGATAGAACAGCGGTCATTCAAGAGTTTAGCAGAGCAAGCGAGCTACCAGTACAGAAGCTGATATCAGCAGTTAGCAGCTGCACAATTTGTTTATTTTATATTTCTGAACATTTCCTAGACCCCAGCCCTGAATGTCTCATTGCCCCATCTGGCATCTCCTGACTGGTTAAGCTCATGGTCAAAACCCTTGTGGTCTTGGCTGATGCATACTTTCCTGATCAAGAGTTTTTGCAAAAACAATTCGGGGTCAAGGATAGGACAAGGTCCTGCTTCTAGGGGATGGAGAATTACTGGGTTATAACACCAAGGACCCCTGAGATGCCCACTGACTCCCCTCACTGCACCATCCTCCCTGAGCAAAGACGTTACAGTAACATCTCTGCATTTGCTTCACGACAATGAGGGCAGTGGTGTCCTCAGATGCTTAGATAATTATCCTTTCGCTACAAAATAAAGGTGATAAAAAAAAAAAAAAACAATGCCAGTCCTTTATTTCTCCCGCGGGTTCCTGTGCTGTCCGCAGGGAAGGACCAGGCAGAGGTGGCGATGGACGGTGCTGCTTCCAGAGGGGACCCGGGATCCCTTGGCCTTGCTGGGCACAAGCAGAGCAGTGGGGTCCCCTGGACTCACAGGGGTGGCCACTTTGGCTTTCACTTGACTTGCCCACACGCGATGGGCCTCCAGGAAAAGCAACAGACAGCCTGGCTGGTGTGGCTCAGTGGCTGAGCGTGATCCACGCTCCAAGAGGTCGCCAGTTCCCTTCCCGGTCAGGGCACGTGCCCAGGTTGTGGGCCCAATAGCCAGTGGGAGGCGTGCAGGAGGCGGCCAACCGATGTTCTCTCTCATCCATGTTTCCATCACTCTCTCCCTCTCCCTTCTTCTCTCTCTAAAATCAATAAAGATCAAACATTAAAAAGAAAAACCACAGCCAGACAGCAGCCTCGAGGACTCCACTTAGCCCGGAAATCGCTTCTGCTCGGCCCTGACGCTTCCCGCCTGAGTCCATCTCAGGGACCAGGGGGCTCAGGCAGCTCAGCGCAGCTCTGTGTCCCCTCCTCTGCCTTCGGGGCCCCTCCTCCGCCTTCTCCCCATCCTCCTCTCCAATCTCACCCAGAAGCTCAGGGGTCCTCAGTGCCTGACCACCTCGCAGCAGCTGTCCTTACCCCTTCCGACTTGTCGCAAACCGGGGGAGGTGACAACCGGGGGAGGTGACCCCCTCCAGGATCTGCTGGCAACCGGGGGAGGTGACCCGCTCCAGGATCGCTGGGGTGTTGGTGAAGGTCGTGGAGAGGTGCAGTCTGGACACGTGGCCTGGGAAACCAGCCATCCTGAGCACCTGGAGAGGATGCGCTCTGTGGCTCCGGGACCGCACATGGGGTGGGGTATTCGCTGGCGATCCCTACTCAGTCTGGGTGACTTTTCCAACCTGCCCCAGCTCTCCAAGCCAAGGGGACTTGAGCTCCCTCATCCAAGGCCATGGGGAGCCTACAAGGACTCTCCCTGGAGAACAAAGCCTAGCCAGGTGTCAATCACCTGCCTGGGGCGCAGCAAGCAGGACCCCTTTAGAATTCCCCTAAGGAGATGATTGCGAATACACGAATACACGTGGGGCCCCCAGAGTTTTCGAGAACTTATTGTGGGACCATCCATTTTCTAGTGATACAGAAATAGGGAACACAAACAAGGGTACCCTTAAAGGTCTAGCTTTTTTCATTCCAAAACCTGGAGTTACAGAACAACATTGCTTCATTTCATTAGCCTAATGGATATATTTCTTTGGGGATTTAAAACGATACAGTAAGCGCGGCCAGTGTGGCTCAGTGGTTGGGCATCGACCCCTGCACCAAGAGGTTGCCATTCAGATTCCGGGTCAGGGCACATGCCCAGGCTGTGGGCCCAGTCCACAGGGGGGCATGGAAGGGAGCCAATGGATGTTCTCTCTCATAGGTGTTTCTGTCTCTCCACCTTGTCACTTCCCTTCCCGCTTAAAAAAAAAAATCAATGAATAAAAAGCAAACAAACAAAAAAACAGAGTAGCTTAAAAAAACAAAATTATACAGTAAAACCTCAATTATAACGAACTAATTTGGGTGAGGGGGTGTCTATTAAAGTGGAAAATATGTTATGTCATAAAAATAGGCTTTCTGAATGCAAGTGTTAAAAAAATTGGGAATTACTCTATCAGTTCTTACTTATGTAGACATGTAGTGTAATTAGAATTAAGTATGTGTGAAAAGTTTAATATCACAGAAAACGTTTCTGTGTACTGTGGTCATTTTAAATTCCTACTGAATGGGTCCAGGAGAACCTGCCTTCACCAGTCACCCCGACTAAACAAATGCACCCGCTGGAGCATGGCCTCCCTCAGGTCATGACACCCCACCCCAGGGCTCAAAGCTGCTGCGGAGTCACTCCAGGACCGCAGATCCAATCACCGCTGGTGCTAGGTGCTGTGATCCCCTGAGAACCATTTGCAGGACACTGATCAGTGTGTAGGAGCAGTAACTCTTGAATTTAAATATATAGACTACAGTTGTACGTATGTAATATTTATTTTTATTCATCAAACAATAGTGTTTTTTTCCAACATATGTACTATTCACTGAAATTTGTTAAAAATAACACTGAATGAATAACAAAAAAAATAACCTGTTAACTTAGCTATAAGCAAATCTTGGTAAAAGGTATTTTAAAATTAATGAGGTGTTAACTTTCACATATGCTATAGGGACTGGAAAATTCTCTGTTAAACTGAGATCAACAAAATCTACAAAATAACTTTACTGTATTATTGAAATTTGTTATTTTACACCTTTGCTAGCCCTTAGTTTTGACTGCAAGCATGCTAATCTTGTGGGCATACTGTGTGTGTGTGTTGGGGAGAGATGTTGCTTTTCTGTGTGTGTGTGTGTGTGTGTGTATGTGTGTGCTTTATGTAATAGACTGTCATTCGTCTTGTGTTTCAAGAATATGTACTTTGTCGACCACCAACTAGAACAGACTGCTGTAAACATAGCTTGGTATATATGAACAATATGATAAGCACAAACCAAAAATCAGCCAGAGATATACAAGAAATAAGGAGACAGGAATCCAAACACCACACTACAGAAAATCATCAACATGTGAGACGGGGCTGGAGAAGGACAAGGGGCTGCCTCAGGTCCTTAGGTGCCCCCAGGTCATACTGCCATGGACTTGAGCAAACCTCCCCTCCCTGTGGTGGGCATGGGCATGGCCAGGTGTCTCTGGGCTAATGACAAAGGAACTCTATTTCTGGACCTGAATCAAGGTCAGAATTTAATCTGGGCAAATCTTGGAGTGTGAGAGGGTGAGACAGGATTCAGGTGAAACATAAAGTCTTTCTCTTGAATAATTTTCCTTCTTAGTCTAATAAGCAGCTGCATTCGGTGTTTAGTTTCAGCATCCTCTCCACCCTCCAGCCTCAGCACCACCGCCATTCCCAGGCCCTGACCCATCAGACTGGACGCCTTGACCTCTGGGCTCCATCAGAGCCCCATGGGGACTGGAGAAACTCCTCTCTCCTGTCCCAGGCTTCCTGAGTGAAGAAAATTCACACATGCAAAAGAGATGCAAATGCCTTTATTAAAATCATTGATCTAGTCCTGGAAGCCAAGACATGGAAGAAAGGAAAGATGCCAACTGTCAAGGTGAAGTGTGGACAGAAATTTTTCTTCTTTAATGTTCTAGCCTCATCCAGAAATCATAATCAACATAAAACAAATATTCACAAAATATCCTGAAAACAAAAAACAAAACTTTAAATATTTACCTATGTTATTAAGGAACTCTAGATTTATTTTTCTAAGCTTGTTCAGAGAAAGAGATCATTGTAAGTTAGCAAGTAAATGTGGGATTTGCTGGCATTGTTGTATTTTTATTGTTTTTGGGAACAAAAATGGAATACACTTCAATAATGTACATTCGCCATAGAAAAATTTATTGGGAGACAGGAAATAACTTGCCACTTACACTTTGGTCTGAAACTCAGGTGTGACTCTCAGAACCTCAGAGCAAGGTGTGTCCCAAACACAGACACAACCAGAAATGAGAACACACAGATCCCTGGCTTCCACACAGCTGCCTTTGCAGAATCAAGAAGCTCCTGGCAAACATCAGAATGTGGGGTCGGTCAAAAGTGTTCGTGAGGAATGTGTGCGTGGAGGAATCTTCCTGAATGACTGTGGAAGGGCAGATGCTGCCTGTGTCCTGAGAGGCAAGATGGCAACACCAGGTTCAGGAGAAACCACAGGCCCCAGTGGAGTCTCCCTGGCTGAAGCCACCAGACTTCACATCTAACCAACTGCAGTCGGAGCCTCTCCCAGGAGTGCCATGTTCACCAGCCTGTGACTGCCCCAGATCTACTTCTAGTGAGGTGACCTGCCAGACAGGACCCTGTTGCCCTTCCCCCACAGAAAGGCTCCCCTGCCTGACCCCTGCCTTTTGTCCTTTGGCTAGTAACTTCCTGGCCCCGCCCAGTTTGTGCCAACAACACCTTCCATTGTGTTCCCTCCTCTGAGCAGCTCTCTGTTGAGTAGATGAGATGCTGCCTGGTTCATGGAAAATTCAATAGAGCCGGTCTTTACTTTTCCTTGGATGAATCTTTGTTCTCTAACAACTGAATAAATCGATGTGTATACTTTTCTTTGGGGTCATTCTGCCTGTGGGTATATTCCCAGATCAATCCTCCCCCAGGGGACTGTTTCATGTGGTGAAGGTGGTAAGTGGCCATCAGAGTGTCCACCTTGGGGCAGCACACAGGTGAAGCCTGCAAGGCTCGTCAGAGGTTTGTCTGCCAGCACCGGAAGCAACAGACGAGTGGACATCCAAAGTTATCTTAGAACTTTCCAATTCACTTTAAAATAGGAACAAGTGAGGTATAAACTTTGATCACTTTATCTGAATGTCAGATGTATGCACACAAAACAATGTCACATATTACAAGACTGAAACATAAACACGCCTGAACAAAACTGTGCTCAAATGGAAGAACTGCAAGAGAAGAAAGGAGGGAGAGGGAGTGAATCTTTAATAAGGGAATGTACCTGATTACAGGAAACAGAATAGAGCCTTTTGAAACAAACAAACATACAAACAAAAAACACCTGAGAGTTTGGCATTGACTGAATGTATCTGCCCACTAGCTATGAAAGCCATGGCATATTTGAAGTCTTGCTTTGAGTCACAAATGCAGTGCAGAGAAAAATAAACATTACAATTGTCCCTAAGGTCTGGATTCTCCCTTCCCTGCTCTCCCCCAGTGACTCCTTTAGCCATTTCCCAGCTGAGAGGACCTGCAGCTCACTGAAGCCCCAGAGTTAAAGAGCTTGGTCATCTTGCCAGGATCTAAGCTGTCAGAGACTCACCTTTAAAACCGACATTCCTCTGGGCACGCAGAGAACACACGTGAGAAGTGCGTGTGCCTGGAGCTGTGCCCCACTAGCAGAGGCTTTCCAGGGAATAGAAACCGCCAGGGGGACCCTCCTTCTCCTCCCTGCCGCCTCGCAATGGATGCACCCAGGGAAACCCTGGCATTCCGGGGCTCCTCCCAGGTGCTGGAATAGCCCCCTCCTCGAAAGAGGCCGGGTAGCAATTTGCAATGCAAATGAGAGTCAGTCTCCGGTGAGTGGGCTCTCCCTTCCCAGGGCGGGTCCCAGAGGGACAGGATAAAAGGTCCTGGCTGCCACCGGACAGAATCCTTCGCCTCTTCTCCACCTGCTCAGGAGGCTGCATCCATGGAATCGCACCCACTCACCGTGGAATACGTGCCTCGGGTGGGACGGTCCAGAGCCCACCATGCCCCCGGGCCTGGAGCAGGACCGAGAACCGGCCTGGGCCTGGGCCACGGACAACTTCCCTGCGCTGTGCCGCCCCAGCTGCGTACCCGGCCGCCTGCGCGGGGAACTGAGCTGCGGTGCGCGCGGGCCGCTGCGCCCTGCTTGTCCCTGGGCCGCCGGGGATCCCGGAGCTGACAGCGGCCAGCAGCGCGGCCCAGACCCGCGCGTCCACGACCGTGGGCACTTGCAGGACAGGCCGATGTGACAGACCGCAACGCCCAGCAGTTCCTGAACCAGCCAGGAGATGCCAGCACCGGCTGTGATGGGGAGACAGACGCTCCCGGCGCCTCGCTGAGTCCAAGCCGCCCCCGCCAACGGCTGGAAACCCAGGCTTAACCCTCCAGGAGCCCGGACAGAAGGCCGCCCGCCCTGCTCCAGGGGCCCCGCACGTCCCAGGACGAGTCCCGAGACTGCCCTGCAGAGCAGCCGTCCTGCCCCTGCCTCTCCCCACCGACTCACAGACTCTTCCAGGACAAACTCCTTTCTGAATGGAGTCAATAAAGTGCCGAGTTCCTTGGCTTTTGCATACAGGTACCATTGTCTCGGTTCTCTTCTTGAATCTGTACCTTCATTGCACCATTAAACCCTTTCCCCCTCCTCCCCGAGCTCCTGATTCTCACCAGGGGCAGCGGGACTGCAAGATGCAGAGGTGGCCCTGGGGCGGGGAGGGGAGAGAAGCCCTGGGTGTTATGGGGGAGGGGAGGGGAGGGACCTTCAGGGTCACACACCGGGAGGTGAGTTGTCTGAGTGTGCCCGGAGCACCCCTGGGCAGGGTACAGAGACCCGCTGTCCGCGACCCCCAAAGAATCAGAGTTGCCTCCGGGGGAGGCCGTCGCCTCTGCAGCCTCCTTTGGCCCCATCACCTCGCTCCAGGACCAGCGACTGGTGTCTGAGACCTTGAGGCCCATTGGAGCGACCTCCTTCTGGGACAGCCACCACCGCTCGGCCTAAGGCAGTAGATCCCAAGCGCTCTGATCCCGACCACGCTGGCCCCCAAGGACCCCTGAGATGTCCACTGAGTCCCCTCACGGCACCATCCTCCCTGAGCCAACGACCTTCGGGTCACATTTCTGCATTTGCTCCTTGATGATATAGGCAGATGTGTCCTTAGATTCTTAGATAATTTTCCTTCTGCGACAAAACTAAGGTGCCCCAAACACTGCCAGTCCCTTCTTCCTCCTTCCTTCCTGCTCTGTCCGTGGGGGAGGCCCAGGCAGGTGTGGGCGTGGGCGGTGCTGCTTCCAGCGGGGACCCGGGGTCGCTTGGCCTTGCTGGGCTCCAGCGGGGCCTTGGGGACCCCTGCACTCACAGTGGTGGCCAGCTTGGCTTTACACCTCACTTGCCCACACGCGATGGGCCTCCAAAACAACAGACAGTCAGCAGCCCCAGGTCTCCACTGAGCCAGGGAAGCGCTCCTGCTCAGGGGCCCTGGCCCTTCCGGTCCCTGGACCATCTCAGGGCCCCTGGGGGCGCAGGCATCTGAATGCCGCTCTTTGGCGCCTCCTCCGCCTTCTCCAGGCCTCCTCTCCAATCGCACCCAGAAGGGCAGGGTCCCTCAGGGGCTGACCACCCCGCAGCAGCTGTCCTTACCCTCCGACTCTCCGCTAGCCCTTCGCCCAGCGCCTGCTCCTAACCCGTGGAGGTGGCCCTCTGCAGGGTCCCTGGGGTGGTAGGGAAGGTGACGGAGACCTTCATGCCTGGAGAGGATGCGCTCTGCGGCCCTGGGACCCCACAGGGGTGGGGTGTTCTCTGGTGACTTTTCCAACCTGCCCCAGGCCTCCATGCCAAGGGGACTTGAGCTCCCTCATGCAAGGCCATCGGGGAGCCTACAGGGAGCTCTCCCTGGACAAGGAAGCCCAGCCAGGGGTCAATCACTGGGGCAGGCGCAGCAAGCAGGACCGCCTTAGAATTCCCCCAGGAGTGAATGCGAATACACGTGGGCCCAGTGTTTCTGAGAAGCTCTTGCGGGACCATCCTTTTCTAGTGATAGAGAACTGGGGAAAGCAGACAGGGTCCCCTTAGGGACCGAGCTTCTCTCATCCCACATCCTGTAGTCATAGAACACCGTCCTCTCATTTCATTAGTCCAAGGATGCATTTCTTTTGGGATTAAAATGCAATGACACCTCGATACAACGGAGTGATTGGGCCCAGGGGTTGTCTGTTAAAACCAAATGTACGCCCCTGCCGGTTTGGCTCTCAGGTAGAGCATCTGCCCGCGGAGCAATGAGTCCCGGGTTTGATGCAGGCCAAGGGCACTACCGCGGTGGCTGTTTGTCCCCTGCCCTGGTCTGGGTCCTGCCTGAAGCAACCAGCGGATGTATCCCTTCACCTGGGCAACCAGTCCATGTGTCCCTCTCAGGATGATGTTTCTCTCTCTCTCTCTTCCACTGTGTCCGAAGATAAACAGAAAAACATCCTCGAGTGAGGATTAAAACCAAAACAAACAAAAAACCAAATACACATTATACAAGAAAACAGGTTTTCTGAATGCATGTGTTAAGAAATTTGACAAATTGGTTTACCAGTTTTAATTTGTGTAGATAGACACTTTTGTGTAGTTAGAATTAAGTATGTATAAAAAGCTTAATTTCACAGAAAAGTTTTCTGTGTGTATTACACTCATTTTTAATTTATACTGAATGGGTCTAGGAAGTACCTTCCTTCACCAGTCCCCACCAGTGACCAAATGCACCCGCTGTCGGCGTGGCCTCGCCAGGAGTCAGAACACCCCACCCCAGGGCCTAAACCTGCTTGGGAAGGTCACTCCAGGACAGCAGATCCAATCACCGCTGGCGCCAAGCACTGTGATCAATTTGCAGAACATTGATATTGTGTAGAAGCATGTGGTGACTCTTGGATTTAGATAGTACACTATAGTTTTAGATACATAACATTTTTTTTGTTGGCGAAATTACTAGTGCTTTTTCCAACATATGTCCTATTACCTAAAATTTGTTAAAAATAACCCTGAATGGCTTGGCAGTTGTGTCTCAGTGGTTGAGCCTCCACAATGCACCAAGAGGTTGCTGGTTCAATTCCTGGTCAGGGCACATGCCCAGGTTGTGGGCCCAATCCCCAGTGTGGGGCATGCAGGGGGCAGCCAACTGATGTTCGCTTTAATCGATATTTCTATCCCTGTCTCTCCCTCTCCCTTCCTCTCTCTCTAAAATCAATAAAGAAAAAAAAGTGCTTAAAACATAAAATAAAATAAAATACCCTTTCACCCAAGTTAAGGGAACCCTTGTGGACAGATGTCACCCTGGTCACCGCCCTCAATGGGGCTGGGACACCGGTGCCCTCACTGCAGTACTGAGACCTCTTTACCAGGTCCTGCTGATCTGGTGGGTTCCTGTTTTCTGCTGTACCCTTTCTTCTGCCCCCAGATGTCCAGACATCTGAGACCCGGATCTCCCCGACATGCCCACTCCCCCACTCCCTACCCCAGTGAGAAGCAGGAGCCTGCCACCTACGCCCAGCTGGTCTGTGGGGAAGTCACCCTCCTACACTTCCTCTTCTTCAGGCCACGAAGAGGAAGCAGAGCCGGGGGACGAGCTGTAACAGGAAGTGGGTGAGCACAGATGAATGTGTGCTGGTTGGAAACCAGGAGTCAGACCAGGGAAAACAAGCTTGATGAGAAACCACCAAGCCATTACTTTCAGACCCCTCAGGGGCTGGCTGCCTGCTGGTGTGGAATCCAGAGGATCACTGAGTGGACTTTTGTCACCTGCCCCCAGCCTTGGGGAGCTCAGGGGCCTCCTCCACTGGGGAGCTCTGGAGATATCCCTCCCTCCCCCATTACTCATAGCCCAGAGCAGATGTGCCCACCTGGCATGTGATTTCAGAGGAATCAGACCACCTCCCAGCCTGAAACCCCACCAGCTAGAGCCTCCTCTGGGCTCTTCATCTCCCTTTCCAGAGCCCGTGGTGAAAGGGGAGAGGGCACAGGCTACCCCACAGGGGCCCTTGGGGCAGAGCAGAGTCACCTAGGGTGTGCTGGGCCAGGCAGGCAGGACCATCGGGCCCTCGGGGCCTTGCTCAGGAGGACAGCAAACGGAAGAGGTCCTCAGACTGCAATCACACGTGCTGACATTCCACATGGACACAGTGAGGGAGCAGGACAGCCCTTGAGCAGCCCATGGTCTGAGGTCTTCGTTGCTCACAGCACAGAGGGAAACAAAGCGCAGCGGCCTGGTGGTGGCTTCTCCCTCACACTGCTTCTTCCTCAGGGCTGGCTGAGTCTGCAGGCGGGGGCCTGTGGGAGAGGGCACAGGAGACCCCTGGGAAATACAGGTGCCGAAAACGCGCCTCCCAGGTCAGCTGGGAGGGTCCTGACCTCCAACAGTCTATGAGAGGCCCCACTGCATGCCACATCGGATCAGAATGTGTGTGTTTACCTTTTAGCTAAGACAGCAAGGTCATGACAAATAGCCTTGGGAAGGTAATGCTTCATCAGCAAAACTGGTTTGCATATTGCCTCTGCCTTTTCCTAGCTGGGCAACTGGGCAACTGGAACTCTCTGAGCAAACTTTTCTCATGAGCAAATGGGTAATTCCAGCTGACGAGTTGGGCGGTGAGGACGAAATCAAGTCAGATAACCTACCCAAGGCTGCGATTAAAATGCCTGGGACTTCAGCAAATGGTAGCTTTTACTGTTCTTTGGGACAGACTTTAGAAAATGTCGTACTGGGGGAATTGTATAGACAGATGCAGGAAGGCTCAGATATACGTCAGCCCCTCACTGCTCTGAAGAAGACAGGTGACAAGGTCAGGGGTCCTGGGAAGGGTGGGAAAGAGGGTCTTGTGAGCACAGGCACCTGAGATTCCAAAGAGAAGGATCTGCCCCCCGTGGTGAAAAGGAGAAGCCATTTGGGTGGAGTCCAGAGCCCAATCCTTTCCTTCCTTCCCTGACATGGGAAACACCCAGGTGAAGGGCACAGGCCCCTGGCCCCCCAGGTCAAGGCCAGTTGCTTTGAAGAGGGCAGGAGGACCTGAGGAGGGAGCGCACTGGAGAGACAGGTCTGCAGCGAGCTCAGAACGGGGCCTCCAGCACAGCAAAGGGGAGCAGCTGTCCCTCCACCAGCTGGAGCCCGAAGGGCCATGATCCCTGGAGACATGGTCAGGCTCTCCCCACCAGCCTCATGCAACATCATTACTCTCTGCATGCAAGGAAGCCTGTTCACCTTCTCTGCACCGCTCACCTTCACCTGTTGTAAGGTGTCAGCGAGATAACCAGAGACGCACAGCTGAATTGTAAAGGAGCACTTTATTACACCGGCGGGCTTGGGGGGGGGCTCTCCCCAATCCTTAGCAACCTGCCCTCTTGTTGCCCACTTTGAAGGGTACAAACTACAAAAAGAAAAAAACTACATTCTCTTGGCGCTACTTTTGGCACCGTTAAGGGGGGTGGTACAGAGAAGGAAGAGGGAGGAGCTGATTAGAGGTGAGGGCAACCATTAATCTCTTTTTTCTCATGGTTCCTCTGAGTTTCCCAAGGCCATCATTAACCCCTTACCTTTACAGTTTTCTTTGGGTTTCTCAAGGCCCTTATGTTTACAAAAAAGAGTCTGCCAGGGTGTTTACATGCAGTAACTGAGGGTCAGAATGGTTATTACACACTTACCAGGAGCTTCCTGAGGGAGCTCCGTCCTCCCTTCCTGTAGATTCAGAGGACCCCAGAACCTTGGTGTGGCAGGGGCCTTGGAGGTGACCAAATACCTCACTTCATAGAGGAGGACACGTGGCTCTAGGTCAGGAGACTTTCCCAGCCACACACCTACGCGCTGGCACAGCCCAGACTTGAACGCAGTACTTTCTTGTACTCCATGATGCTGCACGTGGGCGCTGGCCCTGCCGCCTTGGGGACATGGGATCATTGCCACCGTGTGCTGCAGTGAATGAAGCCTGGGGTCAGACAGGCCCGGGGTCCAGCAGGCTCTAATAACCAGTGATCTTGCACAAGCTGCTGGACATCACGGAACCCCAGCCTCATCAACGTGAGTTAACGTCATCATCTTCCCAGGTCACCTTGGGGATGAAATGAGACAGCAGGGAACATGCCAGTGTGTGCCCTGCACCAGAGGTACTCAGTGCTCGCTCTCATCATCATTGTCACTCAGCCCCAGGTTGCTGCAGGGAGCCGAAGGGTCTAGGGACCTGGGGAACGAGGACCTTCTGAGGGGGAAACCATGAAGGCCATTGACTTCCCATCTTGGGTCATTCTGTCTGAGGTCACTAAACTCAAGATCACATGAGGAACGAGGTCAGAGGCCTGAGCAGAACAGAGCTCAGACCTTCAAGTCCCTCTTGCTGTTTTGTCAAGGTTTCTTCAAGCACTTGACCTTCTCACACAGGGGCTCCGGGCCAGCAGGAGCGGACAGTGACTGGCACCGTGCAGCAGAGCCTCCTGCGAGGGAAGCAGAGCCCCGGCTGAGTGTCCTTGCTGGGACAAGAACTTCAAAATTTAAAAAGAAATAAAGGAAGAAAGGAAGGAAAGAAGAAACCAGAGGGAAGCCACTAACTCTGAAAATGATCCAATATGGAATTACCGCAGCTGACCTTTGTCCACAGCCATAGAGTTCGCAGAACAAACCGAAGCTACTGCAGAACTCATGGTGGAATTCCAGAGGCTGCTCTACTGAGCAAGGTACATGTTCACGCAGGCTTTTGACTTATCAGAATCTTAAATTTAGCTACTCAAAGTACAACAAGAATTCTTTGTTAGATATTTTCTAAAGAGAGGGATTGGAAGGGGGGAAAACTCATAGAGTTTATTTTAAGGACCAAAGCCAACTATTTACAAATCTGGGTGATAGAACCAGAAAAAGATAACTTGGCTTCACTATAAAAAAAAATAGTGCTTGAGCAGCGACCCATGCACCAAGAGGTCACCAGTTAGATTCCCAGTCAGAGCACATACCCAGGTTGTGGGCCTGATCCCTAGTGGGGGGCATGCAGGAGGCGGCCAGTCAATGTTCTCTCTCATCAATGACTCTATCTCTCTCCTCTCCCTTCCTTTCTCTCTAAAATCAATAAAGAGAAATTATGTTTTTAAATGTGCATTTGTCATTCAGCTCTTTCCATGAGAAAGGGGAAGATTAGGAAAGAGACGAGAGACTCTCTGTCCTCACATTGAGCTCCTCTCCAGGATAACCCACATCTGGAAGGGAAACGCACTTCATAGGCCTGTGTTTAGGAGACCGTGCCCTGGGGTCCATGTTCCTGCTCCTAAATGCAAAATGTGCATGTAGGTATTTGTGTGCGTGCATGTGTGTGCTTGTGTGCATGTGCGTGCGTGTGCATGTGTGTATGTGTGTGCACGTGTGGAGAGAGAGAGAAGCTAAGGACTGTGTCCAGGGCTTTCCTGACGTCTTATTCTCCACACTGGGGAGAGACAAGCCTGTGTGTGGTGGGGTGGGGGTGGGGCTGGGGCTGTGGGTGGGAGGGGGGCTGGAGGGGCAGGAATGGCGGAGGGTAGAGGGGAAAGCAGTAAAGACTGACATTTTTCCATCTTAGATCTTGAGGTGACTTAGCTAACGATGCACCACCAGCTTAGACAGAGCCCCGGCACACGCAGGAGCAGCAGACAGGCCAGCTCTGACCTCCCAAAGGGAAATTTCAGTCTAGAAATGCTGATTGGAGATTTTCCCTGCAGACTCCCCTGGGAAGAGTTACTTCTGGCAGGGACGTGGCCATAAACTCATCCCCCAGTGGACACGGTCCTCTCTCCAGACTGTTTCGTGACCTCAGGTACCAGGTGGGCAGACACTGGCAGGTGATAAGATTGAAGGACAAGGGCCTGAGGCTTGACTTGCACCAAGTGACCCAGACAGACATCCAAGAAATGAAGAGGGGTCTGAGTGGAGCCTCCCAATCTTGGTCTCCAGAGAGTAAAGTTTCCCTGGAAATGGTTATCAAAGTCTAAGAAGTTTCTTCAAGATTCTGTTTTGCACTAAACTCGAGATCTTCATGCATACTCTAATGCTGCAAATACATGCTAGACTCAAGTTGGTGTTTTTGTTGAAGTTACTTTTAGCTGAAATTATGTTGATTCATTTTTATAACATGGGTAATTTGTGATTCACCAGAAAATCTAGTTTGTGAAAAAATGCCAACATCAATCAATGGTTCCTTAAGTGATGGAAGTCTTTTTCACTTCCCCGAAATGTCTCTCCCACATTTCCCTTGGCCTTTTACTACATATGGAGTCAGAGTAAGTTTCTAGCTCTAGTCCTGCCAAGTCCCTGGGAACTGTGTGTGCAGCTAAGTTCTGACACAAATGGTTCACAGATAGCTGCTCTGGGAGACTGCCGCCATGTTTTGAATGTTGAGAATTTTAATGAGGATAAAATCTAAGTCCAAAACTATCCTGTCTGCGTCACTAAATGGACATTGCCCTCCATTGTCCCCGGACTTATTAATTAATTTATCCATTTATTTATGTATTTATTTTTTATTCATCTCTAGAGAGAGAGAAAGGGAGAGGGAGAGAGATAGAAACATTGCTGAATGAGCTCATTGACTGGCCATCTCCTGCATGCTCCCCACTGGGGATCAGGCCCACAACCTGGACATGTGCCCTGACCGGGAATAGAACCAGCGACCTCTTGGTGCAGGGGTTGATGCTCAACCAGTGAGCCACACTGGCTAGGCCATAGGTCTTCTTAAAAAAAATGTTTTTATTGATTTTTTAGAGAGAGGGGAGGGAGAGAGATAGAGAATCATTGATGTGAGAGAGAAACATGGATTGGCTGCCTCCTGCACGCCCCCTACTGGGGATGGAGCCTGCCACCCTGGCATGTGCCTGACCAGGAATCGATCTGGGACCTCTCAGTCCATGGACAAAACTCAATCCACTGAGCTATTTCGGCCAGGCTTTCATAAAATTAAAAAAAAAAATTTTTTTACATGCATGTCCAGCCCAGCTCTTGCCTGATTGGCTCAGCAGTTAAAGCGTCGGCCTGCGAACCAATGAGTCACGATTTTGATCCCGGCCAAGAGCAAGTACCTCGGTTGCAATTTGTCCCTGGCCTTGGTTGGGGTTGTACGGGAGGCAGTCACTGGATGTGTCCCTTTCATATCGATGTTTCTCTCTCTCTCACTCTCATCCTCTCTCCCCTCCCACTCTATCTGAACAAAAATGGGGGGGGGGGAGTCCTCCGGTGAGGATAAATAAAAATTTACATATATGACCACGCCAGGAGACTGGAAATTGTTCTGAGCGGTAGCTCTGGCCGCTCACCTCTGGGCTGATGACGTCAGCAGTCAGGGTGGACCTGTCTTGAAGCAGCTGCATTCCGTTCCCTAATGGCCTTGACCTGCCCAAGGAGCTAGAGGCCCTGATTCCCCAGGAGAGAAGATGCTACACGTATGATAGACCTTAACCACTTCCTTTTGTCACAGGAAAACGCTTCATTTCATTTTGTTTTTTAATCCTCACTCAAAAATATTTTCCATTTATTTTCAGACAAAATGGGATGGAGAGAGAGAGAGAAACATCGATGTGAGAGGGACACATCAGTTGGTTGCCTCCTGCAGGACCCAACCAGGGCCCGGGACCAAACTACAGCCCAGCCGAGGTACGTGCCCTTGACTGGAATCAAACCTTAACTCTTTGGTCCATGGGCCGATGCTCCAACTGCTGAGCCAAACCAGCCACGGCTCGTTTCTTTTTTTTTTTTTTTATCCTCAGCCGAGGACATTTTTCCATTTTTGTTCAGATAGAGCGGGAGGGAGAGAGAGGAAGTGACAGAGAGAGAGAAACATCGAGGTGAAAGGGACACATCGAGTGGGTCCCTCCCGCAAAACCCCACTGGCTATGACTCATTTCTTTTTTTTAATCAGAGTAAAAATGTGTAATAATAGACTTCCCAGCCCCCTTCACACTTGAGTTGTGCTTCCCAGATATACCATATTTAAATCTTTCTGCTTTTAGTCCTTCTGGTGTTTCCCTACAAATCTGAACACTAGACTTATAGGCGAGACCTTTGTCATAGACACCTGTTCTAGACTATGCACATTTCCCACTCTAAATTTTTGATAGTTATCTAATCACTTTTAGATCCTTTAGTGAGTACCCAGAACTTTACATAATATATCCTAACTATTCCTTATTATTTCAAATACCTAGAACATCCAGAATCCCAGGATAAAAAATTAGGATATTAGAATTGCCAGAATTTCCCTCAATCTTCCCTTCCATTCTTCTACCTCTAAAGCTTTTGCCACAAGTATCTTCATTTTTACATTGTATAGTTGAATAGCATTTCAGTTTTGATCCGAAACTTTTATTGTGAGAAAGCAAATGCCCCATTGGTTTGTAGATGAGCAGAAATAAAATGCTCAGACATGTATTCACAGAGATCGCAAGCATTTTCTTACGTCAAGTATAGAATAGGACCCAACTATTGGGGCCAAGGTGTAGCAGAGAGAACCCAGCTCCCTGGGCCTTTCCTCGGTGCAGGGAGGGGCGCAGCCAGCTCAGAGGAGCCTCCTTCCTGGGCAGAGTCCTCCTGTCGTCCGCAGCTGGACATAAAAGGCTCTTCTTGAGTCCTTTGTTTCTTAGAAATCACCAGCTTAAAATAATCAATATCCCCAAAAGGCATAGTCTGGGATCGCAAACTCTGCTCCCCCTCACTATGAAAAGGACTAGGTCAGAATGTTTCTTCTATTCACTATTTTTTTAAAACTTTTCTGTTTTTCGGTTACAGTTTGTACATTCACTATTTACTCCTGAAAAATGGGGGATCATTTTCCAGCCATTCTTCTCTTCAGGGTTCCCAAGGTTGTTCCTTCCAGATTCGAACCCAGCGGTGACACCTGGCCTTTGGCTTAGACTGAACAAGGCGGTCCAGGGACGGCTCGAGAACGCGCTGTGTCCAGTAGATGGCAGCAGAGCTCCAAAGCAGCCTGGCCGGTTCCCTGGGGATCACCTGGGGGTCCTGTTAACAGGCAGATTCTGATTCAGTGGGTTCCTGAGCCCCAGGAGCTGCCACTGATGCCTGGGCAGGTGGTCAGGAAACACACCTGGAGTAGCAGGGCTCTAAGAAGGGCTGCTGGGCTTTATGTCTGCCTCCCTCCAGCACAAAACCTTTGAAAGTAGGTGCTTCCTTAACAACACTTTACTAATTAGTACACCTTTAATAGGAAACATTTTCCCAAAGGTTTTGTATACCAATCACACACTTGCTGGGTACTGACCATCTTTACTCAGGGCATGAGGTACCTGACCCGGTTCTATGGCTTCGCCAGGTGGCAGGATGGGGAACTGTTTGCCTTGAGACCACCCACGGAAGCCCAGAGCGGTTCTGGTTTAACTGGTGCCTTCCTCCCCTGAGATAATGATTAGCTGTCTAGACGAAGAACCTGTGGCTGGTTGGATCTGAACCTCCCCTTGGAGTTAAGGAGTGAGGTCGTTCTTGTTCCCAAGGGGGAAAAGGAGAAGCCCTCTTGTGGTTTGGGAGCTGGATATATCGGGAAAGTGTGAGTGGATGAGAGTGGGAAAGGAGGTGAACTGCTTTCAGACAAGTTTATGCATCTTGTTAGATATCCTCAACTACCCCCTCACTTCTCCTTCTTGGGTGGCATGCTGCTTTGGGTCTTGGGTGAAATACTGGCCCACCAGTTACAGAATCTAACTGTTAGCTGCCCGGTGAGGGTGCTCCCAGGACCAGGGTGGGGGTGCTCCCAGGGCCCGGGTTCAGTGCATAGGGTGGGCACCTGGCAACTAGAGCAGAAACCTTGGGGTGGGTGGGGGTCAGATGCCAAGAGGTCTGCCAGGGCCTGGAAATGTTCCGGGTGATAACCAGTCTCATTTCCTGGGGAGGATAATTGTACTGAGAACTCTGAACTGGAGGCAGTATTTTGTGTGTGTCAGTTATGGACACCACACAGGAAACTATTACACAAAACGTTAATTTCAGAGCTTGATATAAGTACAGTAACACAGCCCTGCTGGGTGTAGATCAGGTGGTTGGGCATCATCTTGTGCACCGAAAGGTTGCTGGTTCGATTCCCAGTCAGGGCACATGCCCAGGTTGTGGGCCCGATCCCCAGTGAGGGCATGCAGGAGACATCCAATCAAATTTCTCTCTCATCGATGTTTCTCTCTCTCTCCCTGTCCCTTCCTTTCTCTGTAAAATCAATAAAGGGAAGTAATAATAATGATAATATTAATTAGCATAGTAACACAATCTAGCTAACACTGAACATACAGGAAGACAGTTTTCAGGACTGTCTGCCATCTTCCCAGGACACAGCCCATAGCAGAAGGATGAGACAGGCTCTCGCAAGCATATCTAGGCTTGCTTTGGCTAGAAGCCCCAGAAAGTGCCCTCCAGTGATGGCGCAGTGTCGGCCTCCTGCCTGACTCCACGCTCTGGGCTGTCCTGAAGCCAGGCCCGCCTCTCACTCGGACCCACCACAGCTCAGCCCTTCCCCCAGCATCCCCAGGGTGACTCCAACCAAGTGGCCTGTTCTCCACACAGCAAGCTGATCTTTTTAAAGAAAAACAGTTCTATTTAGGTTACTCTCCTGTTCAAAACAAAACAAAAACACAATCCTTGAGTGTTTTTCCACTGCTCTTAGACGGAAATCTGAACTCTTTAGTAAAGTGTACAGGTCCCCCAGGGTCTGGCTCTTGAGTGTCTCCAGCCTCTGTTCATGGCTTCAAGGCCCAGGCGTGAGATTTATGTTCCTCAACGTAGCAAAACACTCTCCAAGCTTCATGGAATGGGCTGTCTTCCTGCCTTGGGCTCCGTCCCCTTTCTCTCCATTTCTTGACCTGAGAAGCCTCCTGCATGCCTTTATGATCAGGTCACATTTCTATTCCCCGTGGAACCTGGATGGCTTCTTATGTCTGTGTCTTCTGCTAGATGCCGGGCTGCAAGAGAGCAAGGATTTCATGTGATTTGATGATCATTCATCTCCAGCACCTGCCATAAGATTCAACCACCTAATGTCAGTGTGAAGTTTGAAATTCACTAAGTTGGCTCTCTAAACTTTGGTATATTAATCATTGCAAAGAGGATGATGGGACAAGATTGAACATTTTGCTTTAAATTTCTGACAACAGCTGCCAATAATACTGAATTATATTTACACCATTGGAGACAGAATTTACTTTAATGTGAATTTGGGGGAATCAAACAAAATAAAAGGCATACAGGGAAAAAAACTACCTCCCTTTCCTGATTGCTTTCTCCCAGAAGATTTGTTGAAAAAGAATTAGTCATCTCTTCTGAAAACTCATTCAAACCATCACCACCTCCTGTGGGTCTCACTGTAGGTTAAGCCAATTATTATTTCATTTATTTATTTATCTTTACTTGAAGACATTTTTCATTCATCTTCAGACAGAGCAGAGGGAGAGAGGGAGGAAAAGAGAAAGAAATGTATGTGAAAGAGAGGCATTGACTGGCTGCCACTCTCACGACCCCAACTGGGGCTGGGGACAAACTGCAACCAAGGTACGTGCCCTTAGTGGGAACCAAACCCGGGTCTCTCTGGACTGCAGGCTGACGCTGTAACCACTGAGCCAAACCAGCCAGGGCTATTTCTGATCTTTGCTCAATGATATGCTCCATGAACGGTCTCTCTTGTTCACTGTATTCTTGGGAACTAGCAATGTGTCTGATACACAGTAGGTGCCTAATAAATAATAAATGAATGACCGCTGTGATGATATAACTGCATTTAATGGTAGGTATTTGTCAAACGATGCTAGGTGGGCACTAAACACAATCCCAGACAAGAGGCTTCGACCATTGTTAATTCCCCATGAACACCAAAGCTCACGACTGCTGACACTTTTTCTTCCTTCTGGCTCTGCTAGACTTTAGCCTCTGTGCAGGGTGAACAAGGACAGGGGGGTGAGCAGGGGACCTGCTTGGAGAAGCAGGAACACTGCAGAGCTGCTGAGCTCTGGGGCAAAGCAGATGGCGAGGGAGGAGGGAGCACAGCCCTCTCTTCCCTTCCAGGAGCCCGGAGCACAGCTCTCTCCCTTCTTCCTGCTCTCCGGGCTCCCCCAGCCCTGCCTCCCCAAACCAACGCTAACTCTTCTCACCTGGAGGTTTCCAAACTGCTTTTCATAGCATGGTGGTGCTGAGGTCTGGAAAACACTCAACCTGGCAAATTCTTGAGAAAGCAGATCAGATCAGCGGGCTGTGGTATTGTCACCCGCCCCGTCCCATCTCTTCCCCTGGAAGTCCTGGGACACTGTCCTCTCACTATGACACTGGAATGCCCTCTCTTTACAGGGCTGCAGAAGTCTGTTCATGTCCTTCATAGTTCCATGGATTTATGAGAATATCTGATGTTTAACAAGATTGTAAACTCTCCCAGTAGTCAGGGTGGGTAGTGGTTGATGGCCCCAGGTACAGATTTGGGGGCCAAAAGGAAGCTAAGGAAGAGTGAAAGGCGAGGCAGATGACTGACGAGCCACGTCTCAAAACCACGGTACCCGTCACTGCTGAATCTATATGAGTTTCATGAACAATGTCCTTTCCATCATTGTGGGGTGATTTCATTCAGGCACGTACCAGGGAGAGGCCAAGCATGGTTGCAGGTGCCAGGGATAAAGCATTAAGACAGACAAGACATCTGCTTCCTGAAGTAGACCTATTGGGGGGAGTCAATAAATACACAAATAAGTAAGAACCAGGTAATACGTCGATAATGAAAATAAGGTATTGTGTAGGGAGTGATGGGAAACTTTCGAGTGGGTGCTCAGCAAGACCTCTTTGAAGGCTTTCTTTCTTTCTTTCTCTCTCTCTCTCTCTCTCTCTTTCTTTCTTTCTTTCTTTCTTTCTTTCTTTCTTTCTTTCTTTCTTTCTGAGGCTGGGGACAAACTGCAACCGAGGTAGGTGCCCTTAGGAGAACCGAACGTAGGACTCTCTGGCCCACAAGCGGATGCTCTAACCGCTGAGCCAAACCGGCCAGGGTGACGTGTTTATTTTTAAGCGGACGTAGGCATACAACCCTGCGGAAGGGCTATATATGTCGCTAGGAATATCGTTAGTGGTGCAGTTGGTTATATGGCTGAATGTCGGCAGTTACCACTCTGGAAATAATAAAATATTAATCTAAAAAGACTTTAGTCAGCCTTAGTAATAATGAAAAGAAATTATAGGTCATTGGAATATTTGATGAAAAGCCTTCTCAGGAAGAAAGTATTTTGAAATTCCAATTTTATTCTTCTCAGTAAGATAGTAGAAAGATTAGGAAATATTTACCCTGGGACCAGAGTTAAAAAGATTAAAAAAAACAATGTACGGCTCTAAACAGGTGGAGACAGATTCTTATTTGTTTATTTTATTTATTTATTTATTTTTATCTTCACCTGAGGACATCTTTCCATTTTTGTTGTTGTTGTTGTTGTTTAGACAGACTGGAAGACAGAGACAGAGAGAGAGAGAGAGAGAGAAACATCGACGTGAAAGGGAAACATTAAGTGGTTGCCACCTGCACAACCCAACCAGGGCCTGGGACAAACTGTAACCTAGGTGCCTGCCCTTTGCGGGAACCAAACCCAGGTCTCTGTGGACTGCAAGCCAACTCTCTAACTGCTGAGCCAAACTGGCCAGGGTGACAGATTCTTATTTAAAATCAAGTGTATCCCTGGCCGGTTTGGCTCAGAGGTTAGAGTGTCGGCCTGCGGTCCCAAGAGACCCAGGTTCGGTTCCCACTATGAGCACGTACCTCGGTTCCAGTTTGTCCTCGGCCCTGGTTGGGTCGTGAGGGTGGCAACCACCTTATGTGTCCCTTTCACGTCGATGTTTCTCTCTCTCTCTCTTCCCCTCCCACTCTATCTGAACAAAAAATGGAAAGATGTCCTCGGGTGAGGATAAAAAATAAAATAAATCAAGTGTAGCCTGGCCGGTTTGGCTCAGCAGTCGGAGCATAGTCCTGCGGACCAGAGAGTCCCCGGTTTGGTTCCCACCTGGGGCACATATCTAAAAAAGAAAGAGCCCTGGCCGGTTTGGCTCAGCGGTTGGAGCGTCGGCCTGCGGTCCTGAGAGACCCGGGTTCGGTTCCCGCTAAGGGCATGTACCTCGGTTGCAGTTTGTCTCCGGCCCTGGTTGGGTCGTGTGGGTGGCAACCACTCGACGTGTCCCTTTCACGTCGATGTTTCTCTCTCTCTCTCTCCCTCTCACACTCTATCTGAACAAAAAATAGAAAAAATGTCCTCGGGTGAGGATAAAAAATTAGAAAAATAAAATAAAAATAAAAAATAAAAAAGAAAGAAAATGAAGGGTAAGTGGGCTCTCTCTCTCTCTGTCTGGTTGTATTTTGCAAGAAAGAGCAAGTAGCTTCCAGGATAGTCACATGTTAGCAATAAAGCTTTTGTCTAATTTTCCAGAAATATAACCTTAAATATCAAAGCATGGGGACCATAGAGCTTATAAAACATTACATTGTTCTCCTACAGATTATATGAGCCAGCAGAAATGGACTCTGTTCAATTGTAATGTAGGTCACGGGTCCACATTAAGTGCCTGTGTGGTGGCTTCCTCCTTCGTTAGGGACTGGAGACTTTGTGTGTCTAGCTTTCTCTTTCCTGGCAGACCTTGAGAACACAAGTTGTCTCCACAGCTCCATATCTAAAAACGCCAGGCCTGGTTTCTGGAATATTATTCTCTAGGTATAATAACGACCTGTTGTATGCCGACTGGTGTGGCTCAGTGGTTGAGCATCGACCCTTGCAGCAAGAGGTCTCCAGTTCAATTTCCAGTCAGGGCACCTGCCAGGTTGTGGGCCTGATCTCCAGTTGGGGGCATGCAGGAGGCAGCCAATCAATGTTCTCGCTCATTGATGTTTCTTTTATTTATATTTTTATTTTATTTGTTACAGATGTTTCTCCTTTTTTACCCCATTGACACCTTCTCCCCATCCCCCCCACCCCGTCCCCGGCTTTCTTGTCCCTGTCCAGTGGTTATGCGTACATGCATATAAGTTCTGTGGTTTATCTCTTCCCTCCCCCCACCACCCCTCTTCTGAGGGTTGTCTGTCTGTACCTTACTTCCATATCTCTGGGTCTACCCTGTTCCTCAGACTGTTATGTCCATTATATTTCACAAATAAGTGAGATCATGTGGTATTTGTCTTTTTCTGCTTGGCTTGTTTCACTTAGGATTAATACATTCCAGGTCCCTCCATGTCGTCTCAAAGGATTAGAGATCTTTCTTTCTTACAGCTGCTAAGTACTCCGTTGTGTGTATGTACCACAGCTTTTTTATCCCTTCGCCTACTGATGGACACTTGGGCTGTTTCCAGATCTTAGCTATTGTAAATAGTGCTGCTATAAACATGGGGGTACATATATTCTTTCAGATTGGGGTTTCAGGCTTCTTAGGGTATATTCCTAGAAGTGGGATCACTGGGTCAAATGGCAGTTCAATTTTTAATTTTTTGAAGTAACACCATTGTGTTTTCCATAGTGGCTGCACCAGTCTGCATTCCCACCAGCAGTGTACTAGAGTCCCCTTTTCTCCACACCCTCACCAACACTTGTTTGATGATTTGTTGATGCGGCCATTCTAACAGGTGTGAGGTGATACCTCATTGTTGTTTTAATTTGCATCTCTCTGATGATTAGTGATGTTGAGCATTTCTTCATCAGTCTCTTGGCCATTTGTATGTCCTGTTTGGAGAGGTGTCTATTCAGGTCCTCTGCCCATTTTTTAACTGGGTTCTTTATCTACCTTTTGTTGAGTTGTATGAGCACTCTATATGTATTGGTAATTAACCCCTTATCTGATGTATCATTGGCAATGATGCTCTTCCATACAGTGGGTTGCCTTTCCATTTTGATGGTTGTTTCTTTTGCTGTGCAGAAGCTTTTGAGTTTGATGTAGTCCCATGTGTTCATGTTTTCCTTTGTTTCTGTTGCCTTAGGTGACGTATCAGGCAAAATTCTGCTGCGTATGATGTCTAAAATTTTGTTGCCTACATTTTCTTCTAGGATTTTTATGGATTCACGGGTCACATTTAAGTCTTTTATCCATTTTGAGTTTATTTTTGTGTATGGTGTAAGTTGATGGTCTAGTTTCATTTTATTGCATGTAGCTGTCCACTTTTCCCAGCACCATTTATTAAAGAGGCTGTCTTTACTCCACTGTATGCTCTTGCCTCCTTTGTTAAATATCAATTGAGCATAATGTCCTGGGTCCATTTCTGGGTTCTCTGTTCTGTTCCACTGGTCTATACGCCTGTTCTTGTGCCAGTACCAGGCTGATTTGATTACAGTAGCTTTGTAGTATAACCTGATATCTGGTATTGTGATCCCACCTACTTCGTCCTTGTTTTTCAACATTGCTGTGGCTATTCGGGGTCTTTTTTGGTTGCATATGAACTTTTGAAGTATTTGTTCTAGTTCTGTGAAATATGTCATTGGCATTTTGATGGGGATTGCATTGAATCTATAGATTGCTTTGTGTAATATGGACATTTTAATGATGTTAATTCTTCTGATCCATGAACAAGGTATGTGCTTCCAATTTTTTATATCTTCTTCTATTTCTTATTTCAATGTCCTGTAGTTTTCTGCAAATAGGACCTTTACTTCTTTGGTTAAGTTTATTCCTAAGTATCTTAATTTTTTTGCCACGATGGTAAATGGGATTGTTTTTTCAGTTTCTCTTTCTGTGAGTTCAACGTCGTTGATGTATAAGAATGCCGTCAATATCTTGACGTTAATTTTGTTCATTGATGTTTCTATTTCTCTTTCCCTCTCCCTTCCCCTCTCTCTAAAATCAATAAAGGAAAAGAAAAAGAAAAAAATATATATTCTAAAGTAACAAATAGTATCATAGAAATTCTATACTGTAAAAACTTATTTAATGAAAAAAAGTTATGAAGTTTATTTTACATTTAAAATACTATACATTCCTTAAGTATTGTACTTTATAAGTATATAGAGTATTCATAGAACATCCCTCATAATTATCATATTAATAATGTATTACAAATCATATAAATGAAATTATTTAACTAATTACAAAAATAATGTATTAAAAGAAGTTGAAAATATTTTCAAGCATTACTTAATATTTAAATACTTTATATAAAATATTTTCAAATTATCACTAAATTTTTCTGGCTGGCGTGGCTCAGTGGTTGAGCCTTGACCCATGCACCAAGAGGTCGCAGTTCCATTCCTGGTCAGGCACATGCCCAGGTTGTGGGCCCAGTCCCTGGTGAGGGGCATGCAGGAGGCAGCCAATCGATGTTCTCTCTCATCGATGTTTATATCCCTCTTTCCCTCTCCCTTCCTCTCTCTCTAAAATCAATAAAGAAAAAAAATAAATTATCACTAAAGTTTTAACTAACGACATAAAATATAAACGATAAATAAAGTAATACAATTAACATTTTGACATCATAAGTAATAACATACACAAATAAATATGATAAACATTATGTAAAAATACATATTATAATTTAAAAACAAATGCCATATATTGTATTAAGTACTTTAATATATTATAGAACCTAATAATTACTATATTAATATATTATAAAATATAAGAATAAAAGATAAATAGAATAGAATCTAAACATAGAACACAATTATATATATAAACACACACATATATATGTATATAATATATATGTATATATATTATATATATATATTTTGCAGGCAGCTGTTTTGAACTTTATTTGAGAAAGACAACATAAACGTATCAAAGGGCATACAGGCTGACGGGTGAGGATGGTCAGTGATTGCTGTTGGGGGATTCGAAGCAGGGCTAAGGCCTTTATTTGGCTCCAGGCTGCTCTGACTTCCCAGCTTCTGGGCCCCCAAGCTGGGCAAGAGCCTCAAAGGTGACAGGGATGGTGATCTCTGCTGGGGGCCTCCACGGTGAGCGTGCCCTCGGGGGACAGGGAAGAAGACACCAGGGTGGGGTCCACACCAGGGGGAAGCGTGTATTTTCGGGTGAAGCACCGGGAAATGTAGCCATGTTCGTCCTGTCTCCCTTCATGCTTGCCGGTGATCTCCACCACAGCTTCCTTGGTCTTGCCGGTCAGCCCCTCGGGGGCGAAGTGGTTGACGTCCAGGGACACGCGCCAGCGGTCGGGGGTGTGCTAGATCTCCGCGATGCCACTGCTGAGTTGTCTGCGGAGCGCGCCACTGTAGGGGGGCGCGGCCACCTCCGGGGTGCCCTGGACGGCGGCCGCGGTTAGCAGCGGGCGCATGGAGCCCGGCCAGCCGCTGAGGCCGAAGCACTGCGACCATTCCTCGGGCAGCCGCGGCATCCCGAAGGCCTGCTCCAAGAGGCGGCGGTGGCTCGGTACCAGTCGCGGAACGGTCCCAGCCAGGACTCCGCAGGAGCGAGAAGGGCACAGGGCGCTCAGTCTGCTGCCTCGGTTCTGCGCTTCTGGCCGAGGCTCGGAGAAATCTGGAACACAATTATATTTAACAGCATCAATTAATAAGTTAACTGTAAATAGATAGCTACACGAAATAAAGTGAAGACAAATATTAAGGACAAAAATTATTCAAAATTAAATTATTTCAAATATAATTAACAAATGAATATTTTATAAATAAATTAAATCTAAATAACTGAAACATTTGTTTTAAGTAAACAAAATAATTAATTATTTATATAACTTAAATAGTTAAATAATGATATATAATTTATGACAAGTAAAAAATTGCATTAATATAAATAAATAATACTCAAAATATTTGGATTAATTAAAATAAATGAGTAATACAGAAGTAAAATGCATAATCATAATTAATAGAATAGGCATATAAAATTAATATATATGATGTGATACATAAAGAATATCAATAATGACTAAAGCAAAAAATTAAATTGAACGATGAATTTAAATTTAATTAGTTAAAAATAACATCTTTACTTAGAGTAATATAAAGCATAATTATTACATTTATATATTACATTATCTATTATAGTCATTAAATTTTACTATAGTATTAAATATCTTTCTGTGCTCTCTAAGTCCTACAGAGATGGTTTTCCCACAGTTGGTTCTATTCAGACTTCCTTTTTTCTGGTACAGGGATGGCGTTTTACCCGCAGAACCCCGGTCTTCCTTGCACACAGACCTTTCCGTAGCGACGGCTCCGTTCGCAGAGCCAGGTGTTCCTCGCGGGCAGCGCACTTGTTCGCCCAATTTGTTGTTGGCAAACGCACTGCTGCTCGCTCTCTGCCCGCGCTCGCTCCGCGCCAGAGCCTCAGACTTGTCCGGTTTCCTGCAGCCGCGCGGCCGTAGCTGCAGAGCCCCAGGGGGCATGGCCGCGCGCTCATTTCACGGGAACCCGCGGGTTCTTCCCGGTCGCAGCCCCGCGAGCCTAGCAGCTCCCGCTCTGCGCTTTACAGGGTTAGTTCTCCGTGCGGTTTACTGAGGTTCCCCCTACCTTGTTTTGTGGGAATGATTTTTCCGGTTTCTAAGCTCTGTAACTTTTGGGGCGGGGGGGAGTATTGCAGCATTGGGTCTACTCATTTTCCTGAATTCGTTAAGGTGGGTTATTCCGTTTTGAACTGCTGGGTTTTTGATGCGATACCTGCCTTGCATACGCCCACCACCCTGGAGAGTATGAATACCCAGGCAGCGGGTACGGCCGCAGCCCTTGCGCCCTGCAGCAGCTCCAGCGCTGTGTCCTCTGGCCCCACGTCTGCGCGATGAATCAGCACGGGCTCCACGCTGGCAACCAGGCTTGGGATTCCGCAGACCTGCCGTCGGAGCCCCAGCCTCCGTTGGTCTCAGGAGAAGCGGGGCCCTGGCCGCTGCCTTTCTACCCTGTGCTGGGAGAGCGCTCGGGCCACCGAAGACGACGGGCAGCTGCTTTCCAGTCCTTGTTGGCGGCTGGGCTCATCGACCTACCCGCAAACCGCGAGGATCCTCAACGAAGCCCAGGGCCCCTCGGAACCACGCCCGCCGCTGCCAACTATGGGCCTCGGGCCTGGGGCGCCCACCGCGCCAGGAGCACCCGCTGGAGCGCGGGAGCCGGTAAAGGAAACCACCGGCGTGTTGCTTCCCGTGCCCCTGCCGCGCCGTGACGCGGGCGGATCGCCGGACCCGGAGACCTGGTTCGTCTCGCACCTTTCAGATCGCCGCCCTCCTCCCGAGCCCGCCGCGGGGAGCACGCGCACGCGTTTCTCATCCTGCCTGCGGTGGATCGCTCGCGCCGCCTACACCTTGAGCCCCTGGGCTGCTGTCTGCGCTGCGCTGTTGGACCTCCTTGGACTCTAAGGAGCGCTGAGGTCGCAGAGGGAGGGGACCCACTTGGGACGGCCGCCCGCGGGAATGGGTGTGTGAGGGGCAATAAAAGTGCATTGGCACGTCACTTCAGTGCCCCTTGTCAATTTTTGATTCGGTCTCTCTCCCTGCAACGCTGGTCGCTTCTTATTGCACTTTCCTCGCTGATTACTGAGCCAGGGACACAAATCTGTTGGCGATTCGGACGAGGTAGGGGGCCGTGGGCGCTGGCTTCTCCAGCCGCGCTTTCTGCACCGCAGCAGGACCAGTGGCCTTTCTGGGGCGCTGGCTGGACCCAGTTCGTTCCGTTGTTTGCGACCGCGTTTAGTGGATGTGTCTCTCATGGAAGACCCGGGCGGGCATAGGGCCTCCTTTTTGAAATCCGACCGATACCTCATTTTTAGTACAGGACAGATAACTCTGTTTTTTGTCCCCCCTCCTTTTTTTTTTTTCTTTATTGATTTGAGAGAGAGAGGGGGAGAGAGATAGAAGCATCAGTGAGAGAGAACATGGATTGGTCACCTCCTCCATGCCCCCCACTGGGGATTGGGCCCACAACCTGGGCATGTACCTTGACCGGGAATCGAACTGGCAACATCTTTGGGCTCCGGTCGATGCTCAACCACTGAGCCACACCGGGCAGGCGATAACTCCGTTTTGAAACTCCACAAAAGCTTAGTTTTGATACCTGACAGTTATCTCGTTTTTGAGACCTGACAGATACCTACCTTGTTTTTAATACCGGACTGATACCGCGTTTTTGAAACTCAACACATAATTCGTTTTGGACACAGACAGATACCGCGTTTTTCATACCAAGCAGATACCCGGTTTTCTCCACACACCGTATTTCCAGTCACACGAACCTCGTTTTTTATGTCAGACAGCTACCATGTTTTCTGCAGGGAACTCCCGTGTTCCCATTCAAAAACACTATTCTGGGCTCTGTGTCATGCAACATCTGTTGGTTTCGCAATACTGAATTTTTCTGGTTTTCTTTGGGTGGACTATTACTTTTTTTTTTTTTTTTTTTTTTTGGTGGTACATGCCCCTTGTGGGAACCGAATCCGGGACTCTCTGATCCGCAGGACCACGCTCAACCTCTGAGCCAAAGTGGCCAGGACGACTATTACTGTTTTGTTTTTGTTTGTTTTTTTTATTCTCACCCTAGCACATTTTTCCATTTTTTGTTCAGATAGAGTGGAAGGGAGAGAGAGAAACATGGACGTGAAATGGACACATCTAATGCTTGCACAACCCAACCAGGGCCGGGGACAAACTGCAACCAAGGCACATGTCCTTAGCGGGAACCGAACCCGGGTCTCTATGGACCGCAGGCCTACGCTCCGACCGCTTAATTAAACCAGCCAGGGCAACTATTACGTTTTTGAGTCGCTTTCCTTTTTTGCCACCTTCCGTGGTGTTTCCGCCCACCAAACCAGCCAGGGCAACTATTACGTTTTTGAGTCGCTTTCCTTTTTTGCCACCTTCCGTGGTGTCTCCGCCCACCCACTCCGCCCATTCCGCTCTGTACTCTGCCGGATGACAAATACCCAGGCAGCGGGTACACTGCAGCCATTGCGCCCTGCAGCAGCTCCAGCGCTGTGTCCTCTGGCCCCACGTCTGCGCGATGGATCAGCACCGGCTCCACGCTGGCAACCAGGCTTGGGATTCCGCAGGCCTGCCGTCGGAGCCCCAGCCTCCGTTGATCTCAGGAGAAGCGGGGCCCTGGCCGCTGCCTTTCTACCCTGTGCTGGGAGAGCGCTCGGGCCACCGCCGCGGTGCCAACGACGACGGGCAGCTGCTTTCCAGTCCTTGTTGGCGGCTGGGCTCATCGTCCCACCGGCAAACCGCGAGGATCCTCAACGAAGCCCAGGGCCCCTCGGAACCACGCCCGCCGCTGCGCACTATGGGCCTCGGGCCTGGGGCGCCGATGACGCCAGGAGCGCGGGAGCTGGCAAAGGAAACCACGTTCGTGTTGCTTCCTGTGGCCCTGCCGCTCCAAGGCGTGGGCGGATCGGCGGACCCGGGGACCTGGTTCGTCTTGAACCCTTCGGATCGCCGCCCTCCTCCTGAGCCCGCGGCGGGGGGCAGGCGCAGGCGCAGGCGCAGGCGCAGTCGCGGGCGCGGGCTCTGGCGCGGGCTTCTGTCAACGTGCCTGCCGTTGATTGGCCGCGCCGCCTCCATCTGGAGCTGCTGTGCTACTGTCTACTCTGCGTTGAAGAACCTCCTTGGACTCTAAGGAGCGCTGAGATCGCAGGGGGAGGGGGCCACTTGGGACGTCCGCCCGCGGGAAAGGGTGTCTGAGGGGCAATAAAAGTGCATTGGCACGTCACTTCAGTGTCCCTTGTCAATTTTTGATTCGGTCTCTCTCCCTGCAACGCTGGTCGCTTCTTATTGCACTTTGCTCGCTGATTACTGAGCCAGGGACACAAATCTACTGGTGATTCGGAGGAGCAGGGGGCCGTGGGCGCTGGCTTCTCCAGCCGCGCTTTCTGCACCGCAGCAGGACCAGTGGCCTTTCTGGGGCGCTGGCAGGACCCAGTCCGTTCCGTTCTTCGGATCCGCGTTGTGCGGGCTTGTCTCTCAAGGGAGACCCTGGCAGGCGGAGTCCAGCTCATTCACTCGTGTTTAGGGCCCAGCCCACGCTCTTGACTTGATGCCAGGGCGTTCCTTGGTGACACGGGGCGGGGGGCAGTTTCCCACTGGCTTCCAGCTACTATTTGCATGAAAATCCTCGAGTTTCCATCCCTTTCCTTCCCAGTGCGGGACAGGACAAGGCAAAGCTCTTGGTGGCAGAACCCCTGTCCTCTGGTGTTAACGGGGTCCTCCTATTGCAGGTTTCCCCCATGTTCTTGAAGTTCCAGCGCCTGTGGCGGCCCAGAGGCCCTGTGCCCACTTTGAGCACTTTGGGTTCGTTGCTGCTGAGCCCTCGCTAACGCGGTCACTGAATAAGAGGTATTGCTTCCATTAGCTCAGATGATACGTTTTTCAAGTCCTACGGAGATGAGTTTTCTCCAGGGAACAACCGTTTTTCCTTTTAGGAGGACCTAGTTTCTTTTTAATCCTCGTCAGAGTGTGTGTGAGTTGGGGGGGTGTGTGGGGGGAGAGAGAGTTGGAAGGACGGAGGGAGGGAGAGAGAGAAACTTGGATATGAGAGAGACACACAGAGTGGCTGCCTCCCTCAAGACCCTGAGAGGGGCTGGGATCAAACCCTCAGCCAAGGTACACGCCCTTGACCTGGAATTGAGTGGGAGACTCTGGTCAGTAGGCCAATGCTCTAATCGCTGGACACCTAGTTTTTGATGTGGAACAGAGACCCGGTTCTGCGGAGAACCATTGCTCCTTTCAGGCTGACGTCAAACCCGAGCGTTTTGGAGAAGCGAGTATGGCGCAACTAACACCGGTTTCGGGTGAGAGTGACTTCTCTTTTTTTGAGACAAAAAGAGCAAAGGAGAGGAAGATGGAAATGTTAATGAGAGAAGTCATCTTTCCGAAATGAATGTCAATTTTAGCCAATCCCCTGGCTTCTGGGAACCGCCATCCCCTACCCCCGTGTTAACCAACATCATAAAGGTCAACTTCCCTTTTTGTCTCTTTATTCCTTTTTTTATTTTTAATTTTGTTAATCGGCACCTTAGGATATATTTTTTCATTTATTTTTTTAGATAGAGTGGGAGTAGGATGGGAAAGGGAGAGAAAGAGACAGAGAGGGAGAGAGACAGAGAGGGGGGGGGTGGGAACTGCTTGCCTCCCTGCAAGACCCGGGAAACCAAAGTACATGCCCTTGACCAGGACCCCAGACTTTTTAGTCCTTGGGCCAATGCTCTAACCTTGGAGCCAGCCAGCCAGCTCCCCTCCTACCCATATTTTAAACAATAATACTATTAAAAGCAGGACTCTGAAAATAATAATAATAATAATTATTATTATTATTATTATGGTATGTGCCCCTACCTAGCAGGAACCGAACCCAGGACACTCTTGTCCGCAGGCTGAACCAAACTGGCCAGGGCTGAAAATTAAAATTTTTTTATAATTTGTATTCATAAGTATGCTATTCACTAGAGAGTGCTAATATATTATAGCTCATAATTAACTGCTTCTTAGTTTTCATTGGAAAGTAAAGGTTCTTAATAGGTAACATTAATAATGAAAATATAAAAAAACAATTAGAATAAGTAAGAGGAAAGGGAAACCACTTTATATAGAAAGTATTGGGAGAAATGTGATGTGTTTTGTATTAAAAGCATTCAAGGTATATACTCTGTGTTTTTGTTAAAGAAAAAGAGAATAATTTGTTCAAAAATAAAATGGCTGTTCCAGAAGCAGAAAGGAAAATGTGCCACTAACTAAAAGTAAGTATCAGTAAATAAAAGTTTGTATCAGTAAGTCAGAGTATCAGTTTGTAAAATTAGTGTCAATAAGTAAATGTATGTATGCGTCACTAAGTAAAAGTCATTGTCAGTAATTAAAAGTAGTGTCATTGATTAAAACTAACCGACAGTAAGTAAAAGTTATTTAACAAAAGTGTCAATAATTAAAAGTCAGCATCCGGCCCTGGCTGGTTTGGCTCACTGGTTAGAGCATCAGCCCTCAGACCCAAGAGTCTTGGGTTCCATTTCTGGTCAAGTGCACATACCTGGGTTGCAGGTTGGATCTCTGTACCTGTTGGGGTCATGTGGGAGGCAACTAATCAATGTGTCTCTCACATTGATGTTTCTCTCCATCCCTCACTTCCACTCTATCTAGAAATCAATGGAAAAATATTCTCTTGTGAGGATTAGCAAAAAGAAATTAAAAGTAAGAGTAAGTAAGTAAATATACCTTTTCCTCTGCAGTGCAGTGACTGCGAGGCCAAGGAGAAACAGGCAGAAGGAAGACCCAGACCCCACCTGAGAACCAGGGCTTTAGCCTCTGACAGCCTTGCCTTTGATCCGCACAAAAGATACTTGTGAAAGGAGGTTGAACCGACTCTGTCCATTAACATAGCGCTGCTTGCTCTGAAAGTGACCTACCAGGAGCAAGTGGGCTCTAGACAAGTGACACACCAAACGACCAGAGTGCAACCAGGGTATGTGGTCTGCGGGAATGGAACCATGGTGATCCTGGAGAAAGACCCACCTCGGTACCCATCAGCATGAAAGGAACGAAGGTTCTCCGCAGAACTGGGTCTCTGTTTGACATCAAAAACTATGTGCTCAGCGATTAGAGCATTGTCCTACTGACCAGAGTCTCCCGTTCAATTCCAGGTCCAGGGTGTGTACCTTGGTTGAGGGTTTGATTTCCAGCCCCTCTCAGGGTCTTGAGGGAGGCAGCCACTCTGTGTTTCTCATATCCACGTGTCTCTCTCTCTCTCTCTCTCTCTCTCTCTCCCCCCCTCCCTCCTTCCAACCCCCCCCCCCATACACATACACACACTCTGACGAAGATTAAAACACAAACAAACAAAAAAAGTAGGTTCTCCTAAAAGGAAAAATGGTTGTTCCCTAGAGAAAACTCATCTCCGTAGGACTTGAAAAACGCATTCACCTGAGCTAATGGAATCAATGCCTCTTCAGGACCGCGTTAGCGAGGGCTCAGCAGCAACGAACCCAAAGTGCTCAAAGTGGGCACAGGGCCTCTGGGCCGCCACAGGCGCTGGAACTGCTAGAACATCGGGGAAACGTGCAATAGGAGGACCCCGTTAACACCGGAGGACAGGGGTTCTGCCACCAAGAGCTTTGTCTTGTCCTGTCCCGCACTGGGAAGGAAAGGGATGGAAACCCGAGGATTTTCATGCAAATAGTAGCTGGAAGCCAGTGGGAAACTGCCCCCCGCCCCGATGGGTCCAGCCAGCGCCCCAAGAAAGCCACTGGTCCTGCTGCGGTGCAGAAAACCCGGCTGGAGAAGTCAGAGCCCACGGACGCCTGGCTCGTCCATGCACCAAGAGGTTGCTGGTTCAATTCCCGGTCAGGTCATATGCCCAGGTTGTGGGCGCAATTCCCATTGTGGGGCATGCAGGAGGTGGCTAATTGATGTTCTTTCTCATTGATGTTTCTCTCTCTCTCCATCTCCCTTCCTCTCTCTCTCAAATCATTAAAGAAGAAAAAAAGGAAAAAAACAAGGGAGTTATCTGTCCGATATTAAAAACCAGGTATCTGTCCGATTTCAAAAAGGAGGCCCTGTGCCCGCCCGTGGTTTCCTTTACCGGCTCCCGCGCTCCAGCGGGTGCTCCTGGCGTCGTCGGCGCCCCAGGCCCGAGGCCCATAGTGCGCAGCGGCGGGCGTGGTTCCGAGGGGCCCTGGGCTTCGTTGAGGATCCTCGAGTTTTGCGGGTAGGTCGATGAGGCCATCCGCCAACAAGGACTGGAAAGCAGCTGCCCGTCGTCTTCGGTGGCCTTAGCGCTCCCCAGCACAGGGTAGAAAGGCAGCGGCCAGGGCCCCGCTTCTCCTGAGACCAACGGAGGCTGGGGCTCCGACGGCAGGTCTGCGGAATCCCAAGCCTGGTTGCCAGCGTGGAGCCGGTGCTGATCCATCGCGCAGACGTGGGGCCAGAGGACACAGCGCTGGAGCTGCTGCAGGGCGCAAAGGCTGCGGCGGTACCCGCTGCCTGGGTATTCATACTCTCCAGGGTGGTGGGCGTATGCAAGGCAGGTATCGCATCAAAAACCCAGCAGTTCAAAACGGAATAACCCACCTTAACGAATTCAGGAAAATGAGTAGACCCAATGCTGCAATACCCCCCCCCCCCCCAAGTTACAGAGCTTAGAAACGGGAAAAATCATTCCCACAAAACAAGGTAGGGGGAACCTCAGTAAACCGCACGGAGAACTAACCCTGTAAAGCGCAGAGCGGGAGCTGCTAGGCTCGCGGGGCTGCGACCGGGAAGAACCCGCGGGTTCCCGTGAAATCAGCGCGCGGCCATGCCCCCTGGGGCTCTGCAGCTACGGCCGCGCGGCTGCAGGAAACCGGACAAGTCTGAGGCTCTGGCGCGGAGCGAGCGCGGGCAGACAGCGAGCAGCAGTGCGTTTGCCAACAACAAATTGGGCGAACAAGTGCGCTGCCCGCGAGGAACACCTGGCTCTGTGAACGGAGCCGTCGCTACGGAAAGGTCTGTGTGCAAGGAAGACCGGTGTTCTGCGGGTAAAACGCCATCCCTGTACCAGAAAAAAGGAAGTCTGAATAGAACCAACTGTGGGAAAACCATCTCTGTAGGACTTAGAGAGCACAGAAAGATATTTAATACTATAGTAAAATTTAATGACTATAATAGATAATGTAATATATAAATGTAATAATTATGCTTTATATTACTCTAAGTAAAGATGTTATTTTTAACTAATTACATTTAAATTCATCGTTCAATTTAATTTTTTGCTTTAGTCATTATTGATATTCTTTATGTATCACATCATATATATTAATTTTATATGCCTATTCTATTAATTATGATTATGCATTTTGCTTCTGTATTACTCATTTATTTTAATTAATCCAAATATTTTGAGTATTATTTATTTATATTAATTTAATTTTTTACTTGTCATAAATTATATATCATTATTTAACTATTTAAGTTATATAAATAATTATTTTGTTTACTTAAAACAAATGTTTCAATTATTTAGATTTAATTTATTTATAAAATATTCATTTGTTAATTATATTTGAAATAATTTAATTTTGAATAATTTTTGCCCTTAATATTTGTCTTCACTTTAATTATTTCGTGTAGCTATCTATTTACAGTTAACTTATTAATTGATGATGTTAAATATAATTGTGTTCTAGGTTCCTCCGAGCCTCGGCCAGAAGCGCAGAACCGAGGCAGCGGACTGAGCGCCCTGTGCCCTTCTCGCTCCTGCGGAGTCCTGGCTGGGACCGTTCCGCGACTGGTACCGAGCCACCGCCGCCTCTTGGAGCAGGCCTTCGGGATGCCGCGGCTGCCCGAGGAATGGTCGCAGTGCTTCGGCCTCAGCGGCTGGCCGGGCTCCATGCGCCCGCTGCTAACCGCGGCCGCCGTCCAGGGCACCCCGGAGGTGGCCGCGCCAGGCGCGCTCCGCAGACAACTCAGCAGTGGCATCGCGGAGATCTAGCACAGCCCCGACCGCTGGCGCGTGTCCCTGGACGTCAACCACTTCGCCCCCGAGGGGCTGACCGGCAAGACCAAGGAAGCTGTGGTGGAGATCACCGGCAAGCATGAAGGGAGACAGGACGAACATGGCTACATTTCCCGGTGCTTCACCCGAAAATACACGCTTCCCCCTGGTGTGGACCCCACCCTGGTGTCTTCTTCCCTGTCCCCCGAGGGCACGCTCACCGTGGAGGCCCCCAGCAGAGATCACCATCCCTGTCACCTTTGAGGCTCTTGCCCAGCTTGGGGGCCCAGAAGCTGGGAAGTCAGAGCAGCCTGGAGCCAAATAAAGGCCTTAGCCCTGCTTCGAATCCCCCAACAGCAATCACTGACCATCCTCACCCGTCAGCCTGTATGCCCTTTGATACGTTTATGTTGTCTTTCTCAAATAAAGTTCAAAACAGCTGCCTGCAAAATATATATATACATATATATTATATACATATATATGTGTGTGCTTATATATATATAATTGTGTTCTATGTTTAGATTCTATTCTATTTATCTTTTATTCTTATATTTTATAATATATTAATATAGTAATTATTAGGTTCTATAATATATTAAAGTACTTAATACAATATATGGTATTTGTTTTTAAATTATAATATGTATTTTTACATAATGTTTATCATATTTATTTGTGTATGTTATTACTTATGATGTCAAAATGTTAACTGTATGACTTTATCGTTTATATTTTATGTCGTTAGTTAAAACTTTAGTGATAATTTATTTTTTTTCTTTATTGATTTTAGGGAGAGAGGAAGGGAGAGGGAAAGAGGGATATAAACATCGATGAGAGAGAACATCGATTGGCTGCCTCCTGCATGCCCCTCACCAGGGACTGGGCCCACAACCTGGGCATGTGCCTGACCAGGAATGGAACTGCGACCTCTTGGTGCATGGGTCAAGGCTCAACCACTGAGCCACACCAGCCAGAAAAACTTAGTGATAATTTGAAAATATTTTATATAAAGTATTTAAATATTAAGTAATGCTTGAAAATATTTTCAACTTCTTTTAATACATTATTTTTGTAATTAGTTAAATAATTTCATTTATATGATTTATAACACATTATTAATATGATAATTATGAGGGATGTTCTATGAATATTCTATGTACTCATAAAGTACAATAATTAAGGAATGTATAGTATTTTAAATGTAAAATAAACTTCATAACTTTTTTTCATTAAATAAGTTTTTACAGTATAGAATTTCTATGATACTATTTGTTACTTTAGAATATTATTTTTTTCTTTTTCTTTATTGATTTTAGAGAGGGGAAGGGAGAGGGAAAGAGAAATAGAAACATCAATGAACAATATTAACGTCAAGAAATCGACGGCATTCTTATACATCAACGATGTATAAGATGAACTCAACGATGAACTCACAGAAAGAGAAACGGAAAAAACAATCCCATTTACCAATGGCAAAAAAATTAAGATGCATAGGAATAAACTTAACCAAAGAAGTAAAGGACCTATTTGCAGAAAACTACAGGACATTGAAAAAAGAAATAGAAGAAGATATAAATTGTGGAAGCACATACCTTGTTCATGGATCGGAAGAATTAACATCATTAAAATGTCCATATTACACAAAGCAATCTATAGATTCAATGCAATCCCCATCAAAATACCAACGACATATTTCACAGAACTAGAACAAATACTTCAAAAGTTCATATGGAACAAAAAAGACCCCGAATAGCCACAGCAATGTTGAAAAACAAGGACAAAGTAGGTGGGATCACAATACCAGATATCAGGTTATACTACAAAGCTACTGTAATCAAATCAGCCTGGTACTGGCACAAGAACAGGCGTATAGACCAGTGGAACAGAACAGAGAACCCAGAAATGGACCCAAGACATTATGCTCAATTGATATTTAACAAAGGAGGCAAGAGCATACAGTGGAGTAAAGACAGCCTCTTTAATAAAAGGTACTGGAAAAAGTGGACAGCTACATGCAATAAAATGAAACTAGACCATCAACTTACACCATACACAAAAATAATCTCAAAGTGGATAAAAGACTTAAATGTGACCCATGAATCCATAAAAATCCTAGAAGAAAATGTAAGCAACAAAATTTTAGATATCATACGCAGCAGAATTTTCACTGATACGTCACCTAAGGCAACAGAAACAAAGGAAAACATGAACACATGGGACTACATCAAACTCAAAAGCTTCTGCACAGCAAAAGAAACAACCATCAAAATGGAAAGGCAACCCACTGTATGGGAGAGCATCATTGCCAATGATACATCCGATAAGGGGTTAATTTCCAAAATATATAGAATGCTCATAAAACTCAACAAAAGGAAGACAAAGAACCCAATTAAAAAATGGGCAGAGGACCTGAATAGACACCTCTCCAAACAGGACATATAAATGGCCAAGAGACAGATGAAGAAATGCTCAACATCACTAATCATCAGAGAGATGCAAATTAAAACAACAGTGAGGTATCACCTCACACCTGTCAGAATGGCCGCGTCAACAAATCATCAAACAAGTGTTGGTGAGGGTGTGGAGAAAAGGGGACTCTAGTACACTGCTGGTGGGAATGCAGACTGGTGCAGCCACTATGGAAAACACTATGGTGTTACTTCAAAAAATTAAAAATTGAACTTTCATTTGACCCAGTGATCCCACTTCTAGGAATATACCCTAAGAAGCCTGAAACCCCAATCAGAAAGAATATATGTACCCCCATGTTTATAGCAGCACTATTTACAATAGCTAAGATCTGGAAACAGCCCAAGTGTCCATCAGTAGACAAATGGATAAAAAAGCTGTGGTACATATACACAATGGAATACTATGCAGCTGTAAGAAAGAAAGATCTCTAATCCTTTGAGACGACATGGAGGGACCTGGAAAGTATTAATCCTAAGTGAAACAAGCCAAGCAGAAAAAGACAAATACCACATGATCTCACTTATTTGTGGAATATAATGATCATAACAGTCTGAGGAATAGGGTACCCAGAGACATGGAAGTAAGGTACAGACTGACAATCCTCAGAAGAGGGGTGGTGGTGGGGAGGGAAGAGATAAACCACAGAACTTATATGCATGTACGCATAACCACTGGACAGGGACAAGAAAGCCAGGGACGGGGTGGGGGGAATGGGGAGAAGGTGTCAATGGGGTAAAAAAGGAGAAACATCTGTAACAAATAAAATAAAAAGATAAATTTAAAAAAAACATCAATGAGAGAGAACATTGATTAGCTGCCTCCTGCATGCCCCCAACTGGGGATCAGGCCCACAACCTGGGCAGGTGCCCTGACTGGAAATTGAACTGGAGACCTCTTGCTGCAAGGGTCGATGCTCAACCACTGAGCCACACCAGTCGGCATACAACAGGTCGTTATTATACCTAGAGAATAATATTCCAGAAACCAGGCCTGGCGTTTTCAGATATGGAGCTGTGGAGACAACTTGTGTTCTCAAGGTCTGCCAGGAAAAAGAAAGCTAGACACACAAAGTCTCCAGTCCCTAACGAAGGAGGAAGCCACCACACAGGCACTTAATGTGGACCCGTGACCTACATTACAATTGAACAGAGTTCATTTCTGCTGACTCATATAATCTGTAGGAGAACAATGTAATGTTTTATAAGCTCTATGGTCCCCATGCTTTGATATTTAAGGTTATATTTCTGGAAAATTAGACAAAAGCTTTTTTGCTAACATGTGACTATCCTGGAAGCTACTTGCTCTTTCTTGCTAAATACAACCAGAGAGAGAGAGAGCCCACATACCCTTCATTTTCTTTCTTTCTTTCTTTCTTTCTTTCTTTCTTTCTTTCTTTCTTTCTTTCTTTCTTTCTTTCTTTCTTTGATATGTGCCCCTAGTGGGAACCAAACCTGGGACTCTCTGGTCCGCAGACCTATGCTCCGACTGCTGAGCCAAACCGGCCAGGCTACACTTGATTTTATTTTATTTTTTATCCTCACCTGAGGTCATCTTTCCATTTTTTGTTCAGATAGAGTGGGAGGGGAGGGGGAGAGAGAGAGAGAGAAATATCTACGTGAAAGGGACGCATCAGGTGGTTGCCACCTGCACTACCCAACCAGGGCCTGGGACAAACTGCAACCGAGATACGTGCCCGTAGCGGGAACCGAACCACTTGATGTTTTCCTCTCACGTCTATGTTTCTCTCTCTCTCTCTCTCTCTCTCTCTCTCTCTCTCTCTCTCTCTCCCTATTGCACTCTGTCTGAACAACAACAACAACAACAAAATGGAAAGATGTCCTCAGGTGAAGATAAAAAGAAATAAATAAAATAAACAAATAAGAATCTGTCTCCACCTGTTTAGCGCTCGATATTGTTTTTTCTCTTTTTAACTCTGGTCCCAGGGTAAATATTTCCTAATCTTTCTACCTTCTTACTGAGAAGAATGAAATTGGAATTTCAAAATATTTTTCTTCTTGAGAAGGCTTCTCATCAAATATTCCAATGACCTATAATTTCTTTTCATTATTACTAAGGCTGACTAAAGTCTTTTTAGATTTATATTTTATTATTTCCAGAGTGGTAACTGCCAACATTCAGCCATATATCCAACTGCACCACTAACGATATTCCTAGCGACATATATAGCCCTTCCGCAGGGTTGTATGCCTACCTCCGCTTAAAAATAAACCCTTGGCCCTGGCTGGTTTGGCTCAGCGGTTAGAGCATCCGCTTGTGGGCCAGAGAGTCCCGCGTTCGGTTCTGCTAAGGGCACCTACCTCGGTTGCAGTTTGTCCCCAGCCTCAGTTGGGGTTGTGCGAGTGGCGACCACCCGATGTTTCTCTCTCTCTCTTCCCCTCTCTCTCCCTCCCACTCTGACTGAAGATAAATGCAAAAATTTCTTGGGTGAGGAGAAAGGAAGAAAAAAGAAGAAAGAAAGAAAGAAAGAAAGAAAGAAAGAAAGAAAGAAAGAAAGAAAGAAAGAAAGAAAGAAAGAAAGCCTTCAAAGAGGTCTTGCTGAGCACCCACTCGAAAGTATCCCATCACTCCCTACACAATACCTTATTTTCATTATCGACTTATTACCTGGTTCTTACTTATTTGTATATTTATTGACTCCCCCCGATTAGGTCTACTTCAGGAAGCAGATGTCTTGTCTGTCTTAATGCTTTATCCCTGGCACCTGCAACCATGCTTGGCCTCTCCCTGGTACGTGCCTGAATGAAATCACCCCACAATGATGGAAAGGACATTGTTCATGAAACTCATATAGATTCAGCAGTGACGGGTACCGTGGTTTTGAGACGTGGCTCGTCAGTCATCTGCCTCGCCTTTCACTCTTCCTTAGCTTCCTTTTGGCCCTGAAATCTGTACCTGGGGCCATCAACCACTACCCACCCTGACTACTGGGAGAGTCGGGGCGGGTGACAGTACCACAGCCCGCTGATCTGATCTGCTTTCTCAAGAATTTACCGGGGTTGAGTGTTTCCCAGACCTCAGCACCACCATGTTATACAAAGCAGTTTGGAAACCTCCAGGTGAGAAGAGTTAGCGTTGGTTCGGCGAGGCAGGGCTGGGGGAGCTGCCGGGAGAGCAGGAAGAAGGGACAGAGCTGTGCTCCGGGCTCCTGGAAGGGAAGAGAGGGCTGTGCTCCCTCCTCCCTCGCCATCTGCTTTGCCCCAGAGCTCAGCAGCTCTGCGGTGTTCCTGCTTCTCCAAGCAGGTCCCCTGCTCACCCCCCTGTCTTTGTTCACCCTGCACAGAGGCTAAAGTCTAGCAGAGCCAGAAGGAAGAAAAAGTGTCAGCAGTCGTGAGCTTTGGTGTTCATGGGGAATTAACAATGGTCGAAGCCTCTTGTCTGGGATTGTGTTTAGTGCCCACCTAGCATCGTTTGACAAATACCTACCATTAAATGCAGTTATATCATCACAGAGGTCATTCATTTATTACTTATTAGGCACCTACTGTGTATCAGACACCTTGCTAGTTCCCAAGAATACAGTGAACAAGAGAGACCGTTCATGGAGCATATCATTGAGCAAAGATCAGAAATAAAATAATAATGGGCTTAACCTACAGTGGAGACCCACAGGAGGTGGTGATGGTTTGAATGAGTTTTCAGAAGAGATGACTAATTATTTGTCAACAAATCTTCTGGGAGAAAGCAATCAGGAGAGAGAGATAGTTTTTTTCCCTGTATGCTTTTTATTTTGTTTGATTCCTCCAAATTCACATTGAAGTAAATTCTTTCTCCAATAGTGTAAATATAATTCAATATGTATTGGCAGCTGTTGTCAAACATTTAAAACAAAATGTTCAATCTTGTCCCATCATCCTCTTTGCAATGATTAATATACCAAAGTTTAGAAAGCCAACTTAGAGAATTTCAAACTTCACACTGACATTAGATGGTTGAATCTTATGGCAGGTGCTGGAGATGAATGATCATCAAATCACATGAAATCCCTGCTCTCTTGCCTCCCGGCGTCTAGCAGAAGACAGACATGAGAAGCCATCCAGGGAGATACAGGTGCCAGGCGAAATAGAAATGTGACCTGATCATAAAGGCATGCAGGAGGCTTCTCAGGTCAAGAAATGGAGAGAAAGGGGACGGAGCCCAAGGCAGGGGGACAGCCCATTCCATGAAGCTTGGAGAGTGTTTTGCTACGTTGAGGAACATAAATCTCACGCCTGGGCCTTGAAGCCATGAACAGAGGCTGGAGACACTCAAGAGCCAGACCCTGGGGGACCTGTACACTTTACTAAAGAGTTCAGATTTCCGTCTAAGAGCAGTGGAAAAACACTCAAGGATTGTGTTTTTGTTTTGTTTTGAACAGGAGAGTAACCTAAATAGAACTGTTTTTCTTTAAAAAGATCAGCTTGCGGTGTGGAGAACAGGCCACTTGGTTGGAGTCCCCCTGGGGGTGCTGGGGGAAGGGCTGAGCTGTGGTGGGTCCGAGTGAGAGGCGGGCCTGGCTTCAGGACGGCCCAGAGCGTGGAGTCAGGCAGGAGGCCGACACTGCGCCATCACTGGAGGGCACTTTCTGGGGCTTCGAGCCAAAGCAAGCCTAGATATGCTTGCGAGAGCCTGTCTCATCCTTCTGCTATGGGCTGTGTCCTGGGAAGATGGCAGACAGTCCTGAAAACTGTCTTCCTGTATGTTCAGTGTTAGCTAGATTGTGTTACTATACTAATTAATATTATCATTATTATTACTTCCCTTTATTGATTTTACAGAGAAAGGAAGGGACAGGGAGAGAGAGAGAAACATCGATGAGAGAGAAATTTGATTGGACATCTCTTGCATGCTCTCACTGGGGATCGGGCCCACAACCTGAGCATGTCCTGACCAGGAATTGAACCAGCAACCTTTCGGTGCACAAGATGATGCCCAACCACCTGATCTACACCCAGCAGGGCTGTGTTACTGTATTTATATCAAGCTCTGAATTTAATGTTTTGTGTAATAGTTTCCTGTGTGGTGTCCATAACTGACACACACAAAATACTGCCTCCAGTTCAGAGTTCTCAGTACAATTATCCTCCCCGGGAAATGAGACTGGTTATCACCCGGAACATTTCCAGGCCCTGGCAGACCTCTTGGCATCTGACCCCCACCCACCCCAAGGTTTCTGCTCCAGTTGCCAGGTGCCCACCCTGTGCACTGAACCCGGGCCCTGTGAGCGCCCCCCACCCTGGGCCTGGGAGCACCCCCACCATGGTCCTGTGAGCACCCCCACCCTGGTCCTGGGAGCACCCCCACCAGGCAGCTAATAGATTCTGTAACTGGTGGGCCAGTATTTCACCCAAGACCCAAAGCAGCATGCCACCCAAGAAGGAGAGGTGAGGGGGTAGTTGAGGATGTCTAACAAGATGCATAAACTTGTCTGAAAGCAGTTCACCTCCTTTCCCACTCTCATCCACTCACACTTTCCCGATATATCCAGCTCCCAAACCATTCCCTCTTGGGAACAAGAACGACCTCACTCTTTGCCTCCAAGGGGAGGTTCAGATCCAACCAGCCACAGGTTCTTCGTCTAGACAGCTAATCATTATCTCAGGGGAGGAAGGCACCAGTTAAACCAGAACCGCTCTGGGCTTCCGTGGGTGGTCTCAAGGCAAACAGTTCCCCATCCTGCCACCCGGCGAAGCCATAGGACCGGGTCAGGTACCTCATGCCCTGAGTAAAGATGGTCAGTACCCAGCAAGTGTGTGATTGGTATACAAAACCTTTGGGAAAATGTTTCCAATTAAAGGTGTACTAATTAGTAAAGTGTTGTTAACGAAGCACCTACTTTCAAAGGTTTTGTGCTGGAGGGAGACAGACATAAAGCCCAGCAGCCCTTCTTAGAGCCCTGCTACTCCAGGTGTGTTTCCTGACCACCTGCCCAGGCATCAGTGGCAGCTCCTGGGGCTCAGGAACCCACTGAATCAGAATCTGCCTGTTAACAGGACCCCCAGGTGATCCCCAGGGAACCGGCCAGGCTGCTTTGGAGCTCTGCTGCCATCTACTGGACACAGCGCGTTCTCGAGCCGTCCCTGGACCGCCTTGTTCAGTCTGAGCCAAAGGCCAGGTGTCACCGCTGGGTTCGAATCTGTGAAGGAACAACCTTGAGAACCCTGAAGAGAAGAATGGCTGGAAAATGATCCCCCATTTTTCAGGAGTAAATAGTGAATGTACAAACTGTAACCGAAAAACAAAAAAGTTTTTAAAAAATAGTGAATACAAGAAACATAGTGACCTAGTCCTTTTCATAGTGAGGGGAAGCAGAGTTTGTGATCCCAGACTATGCCCCTTGGGGATTGATTATTTTAAGCTGGTGATTTCTAAGAAACAAAGGACTCAAGAAGAGCCTTTTATGTCCAGCTGCGGAAGACAGGAGGACTCTGCCCAGGAAGGAGGCTCCTCTGAGCTGGCTGCGCCCCTCCCTGCACCGAGGAAAGGCCCAGGGAGCTGGGTTCTCTCTGCTACACCTTGGCCCCAATAGTTGGGTCCTATTCTATACTTGACGTAAGAAAATGCTTGCGATCTCTGTGAATACATGACTGAGCATTTTATTTCTGCTCATCTACAAACCAATGGGGCATTTGCTTTCTCACAATAAAAGTTTCGGATCAAAACTGAAATGCTATTAAACTATACAATGTAAAAATGAAGATACTTGTGGCAACAGCTTTAGAGGTAGAAGAATGGAAGGGAAGGTTGAGGAAAATTCTGGCAATTCTAATATCCTAAATTTTCATCCTGGGATTCTGGATGCTCTAGGTATTTGAAATAATAAGGAATAGTTAGGATATATTATGTAAAGTTCTGGGTACTCACTAAAAGAGCTAAAAGTGATTATATAACTATCAAAAATTTAGAGTGGGAAATGTGCATAGTCTAGAACAGGTGTCTATGACAAAGGTCTCTCCTATACGTCTAGTGTTCAGATTTGTAGGGAAACACCAGAGGGACTAAAAGCAGAAAGTTTAAATATGGTATATCTGGGAAGCACAACTCAAGTGTGAAGGGGGCTGGGAAGTCTATTATTACACATTTCTACTCCGATTAAAAAATGAAATGAGCCCTGGCCGGTTTGGCTCAGCGGCTAGAGCGTCAGCCGGTGGTCCACAGACACCCGGGTTCGGTTCCCACTAAGGGCATGTACCTCGGTTGCAGTTTGTCCCTGGCCCTGTTGGGGGTTGTGGGGGAGGAACCCACTCGATGTGTCCCTTTCACGTCGATGTTTCTCTCTCTCTCTCTCTCACTTCCTCTCTCCCTCCCACTCTATCTGAACAAAAATGGAAAAATATCCTCGGGTGATGATTAAAAAAAAGTAAGAAATGAGCCATGGCTGGTCTGGCTCAGCAGTTGGAGCATCGGCCCATGGACGAAAGAGTCATGAGTTCGATTCCAGTCAAGGGCGCGTACCTCAGTTGTAGTTTGGTCCTGGGCCCTGGTTGGGTCCTGCAGGAGGCAACCAACTGATGTGTCCCTCTCACATAGATGTTTCTCTCTCTCTCCCCCTCCCATTTTGTCTGAAAATAAATGGAAAATATTTTTGAGTAAGGATTAAAAACCAAAATGAAATGAAGGGTTTTCCTGTGAGAAAAGGAAGTGGTTAAGGTCTATCATACGTGTAGCATCTTCTCTCCTGGGGAATCAGGGCCTCTAGCTCCTTGGGCAGGTCAAGGCCATTAGGGAACGGAACGCAGCTGCTTCAACAAGACAGGTCCACCCTGACTGCTGACGTCATGAGCCCAGAGGTGAGCGGCCAGAGCTACCGCTCAGAACAATTTCCAGTCTCCTGGGCTGGTCATATATGTAAATTTTTTTTTATCCTCACCCGAGGACTTTTTTTCCCCTATTTTTGTCCAGATAGAGTGGGAGGGGAGAGAGGATGAGAGAGGGAGAGAGAGAGAGAGAAAGAGAGAGAGAGAGAGAGAGAGAGAGAGAGAGAAACATCGATATGAAAGGGACACATCCAGTGACTGCCTCCCACACAACCCCAACCAAGGCCAGGGACAAATTGCAACCGAGGTACTTGCCCTTGGCCGGGATCAAAATCATGACTCATTGGTTTGCCAGCCGACGCTTTAACTGCTGAGCCAAACTGGGAAGGGCTGGGCTGGTCATGTATGTAAAAAAAAATTTTTTAACCCCTATACAAGCCTGGCCAGTATAGCTCAGTGGATTGAGCTTCGTCCATGGACTGAGAGGTCCCAGATCGATTCCTGGTCGGGCACACGCCAGGGTGGCAGGCTTGATCCCCAGTAGGGGCGTGCAGGAGGCAGCCAATCCATGTTTCTCTCTCACATCAATGTTTCTCTATCTCACTCCCTCCTCTCTCTCTAAAAATCAATAAAAACATATTTATTAAAAAAGACCTATGGCCTAGCCGGTGTGGCTCACTGGTTGAGCATCAACCCCTGCATCAAGAGGTCGCTGGTTCGATTCCCTGTCAGGGCACATGTCCAGGTTGTGGGCCTGATCCCCAGTGGGGAGCATGCAGGAGATGGCCAATCAATGAGCTCATTCAGCAATGTTTCTATCTCTCTCCCTCTCCCTTTCTCTCTCTCTAGAGATGAATAAAAAATAAATAAATAAATAAATGCATAAATTAATTAATTAATAAGTCTGGTGACAATGGAGGGCAATGTCCATTTAGTGACGCAGACAGGATAGTTTTGGACTTAGATTTTACCTCATTAAAATTCTCAACATTCAAAAACATGGCGGCAGTCTCCCAGAGCAGCTGTCTGTGAACCATTTGTGTCAGAACTTAGCTGCACACACAGTTCCCAGGGACTTGGCAGGACTAGAGCTAGAAACTTACTCTGACCCCATATGTAGTAAAAGGCCAAGGGAAATGTGGGAGAGACATTTCGGGGAAGCGAAAAAGACTTCCATCACTTAAGGAACCACTGATTGATGTTGGCATTTTTTCACAAACTAGATGTTCTGGTGAATCACGAATTACCTGTGTTATAAAAATGAATCAACATAATTTCAGCTAAAAGTAACTACAACAAAAACACCAACATGAGTCCAGCATGTATTTGCAGCATTAGAGTACGCATGAAGACCTCGAGTTTAGTGCAAAACAGAATCTTGAAGAAACTTCTTAGACTTTGATAACCATTTCCAGGGAAACTTTACTCCCTGGAGACCAATATTAGGAGGCTCCACTCAGACCACTCTTCATTTCTTGGATGTCTGTCTGGGTCACTTGGTGCCAGTTAAGCCTCAATTTTGTCACCTGCTAGTGTCTCCCCACCTGGTACCTGAGGTCACAAAACAGTCTGGAGAGAGGACTGTGTCCACTGGGGGATGAGTTTCTGGCCACCTCCCTGCGGGAAGTAACTCTTCCCAGGGGAGTCTGCAGGGAAAATCTCCAATCAGCATTTCTAGACTGAAATTTCCCTTTGGGAGGTCAGAGCTGGCCTGTCTGCTGCTCCTGCGTGTGCCGGGGCTCTGTCTAAGCTGGTGGTGCATCGTTAGCTAACTCACCTCGAGATCTAAGATGGAAAAATGTCAGTCTTTACTGCTTTCCTCTCTACCCTCCGCCATTCCTGCCCCTCAAGCCCCCCTCCCACCCACAGCCCCAGCCCCACCCCCACCCCACCACACACAGGCTTGTCTCTCCCCAGTGTGGAGAATAAGACGTCAGGAAAGCCCTGGACACAGTCCTTAGCTTCTCTCTCTCTCTCTCCACACGTGCACACACACACACATGCACGCACACATGCACACACACACGCCCATGCACACACACACACACGCACAAACACCCACATGCACATTTTATATTTAGGAGCAGGAAAATGGACCCCAGGGCACAGTTTACTAAGCACAGACATGTAATAATTCCAGATGTGGGTTATCTTCGAGAGGGGCTCAATATGAGGACAGATAGTCTCGTGTCTCTTTCCTAATCTTCGCCTTTCTCATTGAAAGAACTAAATGACAAATTCACATTAAAAAAAATAATTTCTCTTTATTGATTTCAGAGAGAAAGGAAGGGAGAGGGAGAGAGATAGAGTCATTGATGAGAGAGAACGTCGACTGGCTGCCTCCTGCATGCCCCCCACTGGGGATCAGGCCCACAATTTGGGCATGTGCTGTGATTGGGTATTGAGCCGGCTACCTCTTGGTGCACGGGTCGACACCCAACCATTGAGCCACACCAGCCAGGCAAGAATTCACATTTTTTTCTTCTTCATTGATTTCAGAGAGAAAGGAAGGAAGAGGGAAAGAGATAGAGGCATTGATTAGAGAGAACATCAATTGGCCGCCTCCTGCATGCCCCTCACTGGGGATCAGGCCCACAACCTGGGTATGTGCTCTGACTGGGTATTGAACTGGTGACCTCTTGGTGCATGGGTCGCTGCTCAACCACTGAGCCACACTGGCCGGGCCACATATTTTTTTTTATAGTGAAGCCAAGTTATCTTTTTCTGGCTCTATCACACAGATTTTAAGTAGTTGACTTTGGTCTTCAAAATAAACTCTATGAGTTTTCCCCCCTTCCAATCTCTCTCTTTAGAAAATATCTAACAAAGAATTCTTGTTGTACTTTGAGTAGATAAATTTAAGATTCTGATAAGTCAAAAGCCTGCGTGACCATGTACCTTGCTCAGTAGAGCAGCCTCTGGAATTCCACCATGGGCTCTGCAGTAGCTTCGGTTTGTTCTGCGAACTCTATGGCTGTGGACAAAGGTCAGCTGCTGTAATTCCATATTGGATCATTTTCAGGGTTAATTGCTTTCCCGCTTGTTTCTTCTTTTCTTTCTTCCTCCTTTATTTCTATTTAAAGTTTGGGGTTCCTGTCCCAACAAGGACACTCAGCCGGGGCTCTGCTTCCCTTGCAGGAGGCTCTGCTGCACGGTGCCAGTCACTGTCCGCTCCTGCTGGCCCGGAGCCCCTGTGTGAGAAGGTCAAGTGCTTGAAGAAACCTTGAGAAAACAGCAAGAGGGACATAAAGGTCTGAGCTCTGTTCTGCTCACCTCTGACCTCGCTCCTCATGTGATCTTGAGTTTCGCGACCTCAGACAGAATGACCCAAGACGGGAAGTCAATGGCCTTCATGGTTTCCCCCCCACAAGGTCCTCATTCCCCAGGTCCCTAGACCCTTCGGCTCCCTGCAGCAACCTGGGGCTGAGTGACAATGATGATGAGAGCGAGCACTGAGTACCTCAGGTGCAGGGCACACACAGGCGTGTTTCCTGCTGTCTCATTTCATCCCCAAGGTGACCTGGGAAGATGACGACGTTAACTCACGATGATGAGGCTGGGGTTCCGTGATGTCCAGCAGCTTCTGCAAGATCACTGGTTATTAGAGCCTGCTGGACCCCGGGCCTGTCTGACCCCAGGCTTCATTCACTGCAGCACACGGTGGCAATGATCCCATGTCCCCAAGGCGGCAGGGCCAGCGCCCACGTGCAGCATCATGGAGTACAAGAAAGTACTGCGTTCAAGTCTGGGCTGTGCCATCGCGTAGGTGTGTGGCTGGGAAAGTCTCCTGACCTAGAGCCACGTGTCCTTCTCTACAAAGTGAGGGATTTGGTCACCTCCAAGGCCCCTGCCACGCCACGGTTCTGGGGTCCTCTGAATCGACAGGAAGGGAGGATGGAGCTCCCTCAGGAAGCTCCTGGTAAGTGTGTAATAACCATTCTGACCCTCAGTTACTGCACGTACACACCCTGGCAGACTCTTTCTTGTAAACATAAGGGCCTTGAGAAACCCAAAGAAAACTATAAAGGTAAGGGGTTAATAATAGCCTCGGGAGACTCAGAGGAACCATGAGAAAAAAAGAGATTAATGGTTGCCCTCACCTCTAATCAGCTCCTCCCTCCTCCTTCTCTGTATCACCCCCCTTAACGGTGCCAAAAGTGGCGCCAAGAGAATGTAGTTTTTTTTTTTCTTTTTGTAGTTTGTGCCCTTAAAAGCAAGTAAAAAAGAGGGCAGGTTGCTAAGGATTGGGGAGAGCCCCCCCCCCCAAGCCCGCCGGTGTAATAAAGTGCTCCTTTACAATTCAGCTGCGCGTCTCTGGTTATCTCGCTGACACCTTACAACAGGTGAAGGTGAAGCGGTGCCGAGAAGGTGAACAGGCTTCCTTGCATGCAGAGAGTAATGATGTTGCATGAGGCTGGTGGGGAGAGCCTGACCATGTCTCCAGGGATCATGGCCCTTTGGGCTCCAGCTGGTGGAGGGACAGCTGCTCCCCTTTGCTGTGCTGGAGGCCCCGTTCTGAGCTCGCTGCAGACCTGTCTCTCCAGTGCGCTCCCTCCTCACGTCCTCCTCGCCCTCTTCAAAGCAACTGGCCTTGACTTGGGGGGCCACGGGCCCGTGCCCTTCACCTGGGTGTTTGCCATGTCAGGGAAGGAAGGAAAGGATTGGGCTCTGGACTCCACCCAAATGGCTTCTCCTTCTCACCACGGGGGGGCAGATCCTTCTCTTTGGAATCTCAGGTGCCTGTGCTCACAAGACCCTCTTTCCCACCCTTCCCAGGACTCTGACCTTGTCACCCGTGTTCTTCAGAGCAGTGAGGGGCTGACGTATATCTGAGCCTTCCTGCGTCTGTCTATACAATTCCCCCAGTACGACATTTTCTAAAGTCTGTCCCAAAGAACAGTAAAAGCTACCATTTGCTGAAGGTCTGTTAAAGTCCCAGGCATTTTAATCGCAGCCTTGGGTAGGTTATCTGACTTGATTTCGTCCTCACCGCCCAACTAGTCAGCTGGAATTACCCATTTGCTCATGAGAAAAGTTTGCTCAGAGAGTTCCAGTTGCCCAGTTACCCAGCTAGGAAAAGGCAGAGGCAATATGCAAACCAGTTTTGCTGATGAAGCATTACCTTCCCAAGGCTATTTGTCATGACCTTGCTGTCTTAGCTAAAAGGTAAACACACACATTCTGATCTGATCTGGCATGCAGTGGGGCCTCTCATAGACTGTTCGAGGTCAGGACCCTCCCAGCTGACCTGGGAGGCGCATTTCCGGCACCTGTATTTCCCAGTGGTCTCCTGTGCCCTCTCCCACAGGCCCCCGCCTGCAGACTCAGCCAGCCCTGAGGAAGAAGCAGTGTGAGGGAGAAGCCACCACCAGGCCACTGCGCTTTGTTTCCCTCTGTGCTGTGATCAATGAAGACCTCAGACCATGGGCTGCTCAAGGGCTGTCCTGCTCCCTCACTGTGTCCATGTGGAATGTCAGCACGTGTGATTGCAGTCTGAGGACCTCTTCCGTTTGCTGTCCTCCTGAGCAAGGCCCCCAGGGCCCGATGGTCCTGCCTGCCTGGCCCAGCACACCCTAGGCCGACTCTGCCCTGCCCCGAGGGCCCCTGTGGGGTAGCCTGTGCCCTCTCCCCTTTCACCACAGCCTCTGGAAAGGGAGATGAAGAGCCCAGAGGAGGCTCTAGCTGGTGGGCTTTCAGGCTGGGAGGTGTTCTGATTCCTCTGAAACCACATGCCAGGTGGGCACATCTCCTCTGGGCTATGAGTAATGGGGGCGGCGGGATATCTCCAGAGCTCCCCAGTGGAGGAGGTCCCTGACCTCTGGGGTGTGAGTAATGGGGGGTGGGGTGGGATATCTCCAGAGCTCCCCAGTGGAGGAGGCCCCTGACCTCTGGGGTGTGAGTAATGGGCAGGGAGGGGGGATATCTCCAGAGCTCCCCAGTGGAGGAGGCCCCTGAGCTCCCCGAGGCTGGGGGCAGGTGACAAAAGTCCACTCAGTGATCCTCTGGATTCCACACCAGCAGGCAGCCAGCCCCTGAGGGGTCTGAAAGTAATGGCTTGGTGGTTTCTCATCAAGCTTGTTTCCCCTGGTCTGACTCCTGGTTTCCAACTAGCACACATTCATCTGTGCTCACCCACTTCCTGTTACAGCTCGTCCCCCGGCTCTGCTTCCTCTTCGTGGCCTGAAGAAGAGGAAGTGTAGGAGGGTGACTCCCCACAGACCAGCTGGGCGTAGGTGGCAGGCTCCTGCTTCTCACTGGGGTAGGGAGTGGGGGAGTGGGCATGTCTGGGAGATCCGGGTCTCAGATGTCTGGACATCTGGGGGCAGAAGAAAGGGTACAGCAGAAAACAGGAACCCACCAGATCAGCAGGACCTGGTAAAGAGGTCTCAGTACTGCAGTGAGGGCACCGGTGTCCCAGACCCATTGAGGGCGGTGACCAGGGTGACATCTGTCCACAAGGGTGCCCTTAACTTGGGTGAAAGGGTATTTTATTTTATTTTATGTTTTAAGCACTTTTTTTTCTTTATTGATTTTAGAGAGAGAGGAAGGGAGAGGGAGAGACAGGGATAGAAATATCGATTAAAGCGAACATCAGTTGGCTGCCCCCTGCATGCCCCACACTGGGGATTGGGCCCACAACCTGGGCATGTGCCCTGACCAGGAATTGAACCAGCAACCTCTTGGTGCATTGTGGAGGCTCAACCACTGAGACACAACTGCCAAGCCATTCAGGGTTATTTTTAACAAATTTTAGGTAATAGGACATATGTTGGAAAAAGCACTAGTAATTTCGCCAACAAAAAAAAATGTTCTGTATCTAAAACTATAGTGTACTATCTAAATCGAAGAGTCTCCACATGCTTCTACACAATGTTCAATGTTCCCCAAATTGATCACACTGCTTGGCGCCAGCGGTGATTGGATCTGCTGTCCTGGAGTGACCTTCCCAAGCAGGTTGAGGCCCTGGGGTGGGGTGTTCTGACTCCTGGCGAGGCCACGCCCCAGCGGGGGCATTTGGTCACTGGTGGGGACTGGTGAAGGAAGGTACTTCCTAGACCCATTCAGTATAAATTAAAAATGAGTGTAATACACACAGAAAACTTTTCTGTGAAATTAAGCTTTTTATACATACTAAATTCTAACTACACAAAAGTGTCTATCTACATAAATTAAAACTGGTAAACCAAGTTGTCAAATTTCTTAACACACGCATTCAGAAAACCTGTTTTATTGTACAATACGTATTTGGTTTTTTTTTGTTTTGTTTTGGTTTTAATCCTCACTCGAGGATATTTTTCTGTTTATCTTCGGACAGAGTGGAAGAGAGAGAGAGAGAAACAGCATCGTGAGAGGGACACATGGACTGGTTGCCCAGGTGAAGGGATACATCCGCTGGTTGCTTCAGGCAGGACCCAGACCAGGGCAGGGGACAAACAGCCACCGCGGTAGTGCCCTTGGCCTGCATCAAACCCGGGACTCATTGCTCCGCGGGCAGATGCTCTACCTGAGAGCCAAACCGGCAGGGGCGTACATTTGGTTTTAACAGACAACCCCTCGTCCCAATCACTCCGTTGTACCGAGGTTTCATTGCATTTTAATCCCAAAAGAAATGCATCCTTGGACTAATGAAATGAGAGGACATTGTTCTATGACTACAGGATGTGGGATGAGAGAAGCTCGGTCCCTAAGGGGACCCTGTCTGCTTTCCCCAGTTCTCTATCACTAGAAACGGATGGTCCCGCAAGAGCTTCTCAGAAACACTGGGCCCACGTGTATTCGCATCACTCCTGGGGGAATTCTAAGGCGGTCCTGCTTGCTGCGCCTGCCCCGGTGATTGACCCCTGGCTGGGCTTCGTTGTCCAGGGAGAGCTCCCTGTAGGCTCCCCGATGGCCTTGATGAGGGAGCTCAAGTCCCCTTGGCATGGAGGCCTGGGGCAGGTTGGAAAAGTCACCCAGTCCCAGTAGGGATCGCCAGCGAACACCCCACCCCTGTGGGGTCCCGGAGCCGCAGAGCGCATCCTCTCCAGGCAGGAAGGTCTCCGCCACCTTCCCTACCACCCCAGGGACCCTGCAGCGGGCCACCTCCACGGGTTAGGAGCAGGCGCTGGGCGAAGGGCTAGCGGAGAGTCGGAGGGGTAAGGACAGCTGCTGCGGGGTGGTCAGCCCCTGAGGGACCCTGCCCTTCTGGGTGCGATTGGAGAGGAGGCCGGGAGAAGGCGGAGGAGGCGCCAAAGAGCCGCGTTCAGATGCCTGCGCCCCGAGGGGCCCTGAGATGGTCCAGGGACCAGAAGGCCAGGGCCAGGGTTCCGGAGCAGGAGCGCTTCCCTGGCTCAGTGGAGTCCTGGGGCTGCTGCCTGTCTGTTGTTCTTGGAGGCCCATCGCGTGTGGGGGCAAGTGAGGTGTAAAGCCAAGCTGGTCACCACTGTGAGTACAGGGGTCCCCAATGCCCCGCTGGAGCCCAGCAAGGCCAAGCGACCCCGGGTCCCCGCTGGAAGCAGCACCGCCCACGCCCACCTCTGCCTGGGCCTCCCCCACGGACAGAGCAGGAAGGAAGGGAGGAAGAAGGGACTGGCAGTGTTTGGGGCACCTTTGTTCTGTCGCAGAAGGAAAATTATCTAAGAATCTAAGGACACATCTGCCTATATCCTCAAGGAGCAAATGCAGAAATGTGACCGGAAGGTCGTTGGCTCAGGGAGGATGGTGCCGTGAGGGGACTCAGTGGACATCTCAGGGGTCCGTGGTGGCCAGCCTGTTCTGGCCCACAGCGCTTGGGATCTACTGCCCTAGGACGAGCGGTGGCGGCTGTCTGAGCAGGAGGTCTCTCCAAAGGGCCTCAAGGTCTCAGACACCAGTCGCTGGTCCTGGAGCGAGGTGATGGGGCCAAAGGAGGTTGCAGAGGCGACGGCCTCTCCCGGAGGCAACTCTGATTCTTTGGGGGTTGTAGACAGCGGGTCTCTGTACCCTGCCCGGGGGTGCTCCGGGCACATTCAGACAACTCACCTCCCGGTGTGTGACCCTGAAGGTCCCTCCCCTCCCCCATAACACCCAGGGCTTCTCTCCCCTCCCCGCCCCAGGGCCACCTCTGCATCTTGCAGTCCCGCTGCCCCTGGTGAGAATCAGGAGCTCGGGGAGGAGGGGGAAAGGGTTTAATGGTGCAATGAAGGTACAGATTCAAGAAGAGAACAGAGACAATGGTACCTGTATGCAAAAGCCGAGGAACTCGGCACTTTATTGACTCCATTCAGAGAGGAGTTTGTCCTGGAAGAGTCTGTGAGTCGGTGGGGAGAGGCAGGGGCAGGCCGGCTGCTCTGCAGGGCAGTCTCGGGACTCCTCCTGGGACGTGCGGGGCCCCTGGAGCAGGGCGGGCGGCCTTCTGTCCGGGCTCCTGGAGGGTTAAGCCTGGGTTTCCAGCCGTTGGCGGGGGCGGCTTGGACTCAGCGAGGCGCCGGGAGCCTCTGTCTCCCCATCACAGCCGGTGCTGGCATCTCCTGGCTGCTTCAGGAACTGCTGGGCGTTGCGGTCTGTCACATCGGCCTCTCCTGCAAGTGCCCACGGTCGTGGACGCGCGGGTCTGGGCCGCGCTGCTGGCCGCTGTCAGCTCCGGGATCCCCGGCGGCCCAGGGACAAGCAGGGCGCAGCGGCCCGCGCGCACCGCAGCTCGGTTCCCCGCGCAGGCGGCCGGGTACGCAGCTGGGGCGGCACAGCGCAGGGAAGTTGTCCGTGGCCCAGGCCCAGGCCGGTTCTCGGTGCTGCTCCAGGCCCGGGGGCATGGTGGGCTCTGGACCGTCCCACCCGAGGCACGTATTCCACGGTGAGTGGGTGCGATTCCATGGATGCAGCCTCCTGAGCAGGTGGAGAAGAGGCGAAGGATTCTGTCCGGTGGCTTCAGGACCTTTTTCCTGTCTCTCTGGGACCCGCCCTGGGAAGGGAGAGCCCACTCACCGGAGACTGACTCTCATTTGCATTGCAAATTGCTACCCGGCCTCTTTCGTGGAGGGGGCTATTCCAGCACTGTGGGAGGAGCCCGGGAATGCCAGGGTTTCCCTGGGTGCATCCATTGCGAAGCGGCAGGGAGGAGAAGGAGGGTCCCCCTGGCGGTTTCTATTCCCTGGAAAGCCTCTGCTAGTGGGACACAGCTCCAGGCACACGCACTTCTCACGTGTGTTCTCTGCGTGCCCAGAGGAATGTCGGTTTTCAAGGTGAGTCTCTGACAGCTTAGATCCTGGCAAGATGATCAAGCTCCTTAACTCTGGGGCTTCAGTGAGCTGCAGGTCCTCTCAGCTGGGAAATGGCTAAAGGAGTCACTGGGGGAGAGCAGGGAAGGGAGAATCCAGACCTTAGGGACAATTGTAATGTTTATTTTTCTCTGCACTGGATTTGTGAATCAAAGCAAGACTTCAAATATGCCATGGCTTTCATAGCTAGTGGGCAGATACATTCAGTCAATGCCAAACTCTCAGGTGTTTTTTGTTTGTTTGTTTGTTTGTTTCAAAAGGCTCTATTCTGTTTCCTGTAATCAGGTACATTCCCTTATTAAAGATTCACTCTCTCTCCCTCCTTTCTTCTCTTGCAGTTCTTCCATTGGGCCCAGCTTTGTTCGTGTGTGTTTGTGTTTCAGTCTTGTAATATGTGACATTGTTTTGTGTGCATACATCTGACATTCAGATTAAGTGATCAAAGTTTATACCTCACTTGTTCCTATTTTAAAGTCAATTGCAAAGTTCTAAGATAACTTTGGATGTCCACTCATCTGTTGCTTCCGGTGCTGGCAGACGAACCTCTGATGAGCCTTGCAGGCTTCACCTGTCTGCTGCCCCAAAGTGGACACTCTGATGGCCACTTACCACCTTCACCACATGAAACAGTCCCCTGGGGGAGGATTGATCTGGGAATATACCCACAGGCAGAATGACACCAAAGAAAAGTATACACATCGATTTATTTAGTTGTTAAAGAACAAAGATTCATCCAAGGAAAAGTAAAGACCGGCTCTATTGAATTTTCCATGAACCAGGCAGCATCTCATCTACTCAACAGAGAGCTGCTCAGAGGAGGGAACACAATGGAAGGTGTTGTAGGCACAAACTGGGCGGGGCCAGGAAGTTAAAAGCCAAAGGACAAAAGGCAGGGGTCAGGCAAGGGAGCCTTTCTGTGGGGGAAGGGCAACAGGGTCCTGTCTGGCAGATCACCTCACTAGAAGTTGATCTGGGGCAGTCACAGGCTGGTGAACATGGCACTCCTGGGAGAGGCTCCGACTGCAGTTGGTTAGATGTGAAGTCTGGTGGCTTCAGCCAGGGAGACTCCACTGGGGCCTGTGGTTTCTCCTGAACCGGGTGTTGCCATCTTGCCTCTCAGGACACAGGCAGCATCTGCCCTTCCACAGTCATTCAGGAAGATTCCTCCACGCACACATTCCCCACGAACACTTTTGACCGACCCCACATTCTGATGTTTGCCAGGAGCTTCTTGATTCTGCAAAGGCAGCTGTGTGGAAGCCAGGGATCTGTGTGTTCTCATTTCTGCTTGTGTCTGTGTTTGGGACACACCTTGCTCTAAGGTTCTGAGAGTCACACCTGAGTTTCTGACCAAAGTGTAAGTGGCAAGTTATTTCCTGTCTCCCAATAAATTTTTCTATGGCGAATGTACATTATTGAAATGTATTCCATTTTTGTTCCTAAAAACAATAAAAAGAAATACAACAATGCCAGCAAATCCCACATTTACTTGCTAACTTACAATAATCTCTTTCTCTGAACAAGCTTAGAAAAATAAATCTAGAGTTCCTTAATAACATAGGTAAATATTTAAAGTTTTGTTTTTGGTTTTCAGGATATTTTGTGAATATTTGTTTTATGTTGATTATGATTTCTGGATGAGGCTAGAACAAGAAAGAAGAAAAATTTCTGTCCACACTTCACCTTGACAGTTGGCATCTTTCCTTTCTTCCATGTCTTGGCTTCCAGGACTAGATCAATGATTTTAATAAAGGCATTTGCATCTCTTTTGCATGTGTGAATTTTCTTCACTCAGGAACCCTGGGACAGGAGAGAGGAGTTTCTCCAGTCCCCAAGGGGCTCTGATGGAGCCCAGAGGTCAAGGCGTCCAGTCTGATGGGTCAGGGCCTGGGAATGGCGGTGGTGCTGAGGCTGGAGGGTGGAGAGGATGCTGAAACTAAACACCGAATGCAGCTGCTTATTAGACTAAGAAGGAAAATTATTCAAGAGAAAGACTTTATGTTTCATACTGATTCCTGTCTCACCCTCTCACACTCCAAGATTTGCCCAGATTAAATTCTGACCTTGATTCAGGCCCAGAAATAAAGTTCCTTTGTCATTAGCCCAGAGACACCTGGCCATGCCCATGCCCACCACAGGGAGGGGAGGTTTGCTCAAGTCCATGGCAGTATGACCTGGGGTCACCTAAAGACCTGAGGCAGCCCCTTGTCCTTCTCCAGCCCCGGTCTCATATGTTGATGATTTTCTGTAGTGTGGTGTTTGTCTCCTTATTTCTTGTATATCTCTGGCTGATTTTTGGTTTGTGCTTATCATATGGTTCATATATACCAAGCTATGTTTACAGCAGTCTGTTCTAGTTGATGGTCGACAAAGCACATATTCTTGAAACACAAGACGAATGACAGTCTATTACATAAAGCACACACACACACACACACACACACACAGAAAAGCAACATCTCTCCCCAACACACACACACAGTATGCCCACAAGATTAGCATGCTTGCAGTCAAAACTAAGGGCTAGCAAAGGTGTAAAATAACAAATTTCAATAATACAGTAAAGTTATTTTGTAGATTTTGTTGATCTCAGTTTAACAGAGAATTTTCCAGTCCCTATAGCATATGTGAAAGTTAACACCTCATTAATTTTAAAATACCTTTTACCAAGATTTGCTTATAGCTAAGTTAACAGGTTATTTTTTTGTTATTCATTCAGTGTTATTTTTAACAAATTCCAGTGAATAGGACATATGTTGGAAAAAAACACTATTGTTTGATGAACAATAATAAATATTACATTCCTACAACTGTAGTCTATATATTTAAATTCAAGAGTTACTGCTCCTACACACTGATCAGTGTCCTGCAAATGGTTCTCAGGGGATCACAGCGCCTGGCACCAGCGGTGATTGGATCTATGGTCCTGGAGTGACTCAGCAGCAGGTTTGAGCCCTGGGGTGGGGTGTAATGACCTGAGGGAGGCCATGCTCAGGCGGGTGCATTTGTTTAGTCGGGGTGACTGGTGAAGGCAGGTTCTCCTGGACCCATTCAGTAGGAATTTAAAATGACCACAGTACACAGAAAAGTGTTCTGTGTAATTAAACTTTTCATACACAATTCTAATTACACTACATGTCTACATAAGTAAGAACTGATAAAGTAATTCCCAATTTTTTTAACACTTGCATTCAGAAAGCCTATTTTTCTTTACATAACATATTTTCCACTTTAATAGACACCCCGTTGTCCAAATTAGTTCATTATATTGAGGTTTTAGTGTATAATTACATTTTTTAAGCTACTCTGTTTTTTTGTTTGTTTGTTCTTTTATTCATTGATTTTTTTTTTTTTTTTAAGCGGGAAGGGAAGTGACAAGGTGGAGAGACAGAAACACCTATGAGAGAAAATCCATTGGCTCCCTTCCATGCCTCCCTGTGGACTGGGCCCAGAGCCTGGGCATGTGCCCTGACCGGGAATCTGGATGGCAACCTCTTGGTGCAGGGGTCCATGCCCAAGCACTGAGCCACACTGGCCGCGCTTACTGTATCATTTTAAATCCCCAAAGAAATATATCCATTAAGCTAATGAAATGAAGGAATGTTGTTCTGTAACTCCAGGTTTTGGAATGAAAAAAGCTAGACCTTTAAGGGTACCCTTGTTTGTGTTCCCTATTTCTGTATCACTAGAAAATGGATGGTCCCACAATAAGTTCTCGAAAACTCTGGGGGCCCCACGTGTATTCGTGTATTCGCAATCATCTCCATAGGGGAATTCTAAAGGGGTCCTGATTGCTGGGCCCCAGGCAGGTGATTGACACCTGGCTAGGCTTTGTTCTCCAGGGAGAGTCCTTGTAGGCTCCCCATGGCCTTGGATGAGGGAGCTCAAGTCCCCTTGGCATGGAGAGCTTGGGCAGGTTGGAAAAGTCACCCAGTCTGAGTAGGGATCGCCAGCGAACACCCCACCCCCATGTGCGGTCCCTGACCCGCAGAGCGCATCCTCTCCAGGTGCTCAGGATGGCTGGTTTCCCAGGCCACGTGTCCAGTTCACCCGTCTCCACGACCTTCACCAACCACCCCAGCGATCCTGGAGCGGGTCACCTCCCCCGGTTGCCAGCAGGCGCTGGGCACTCGGTTTGCGACAAGTCGGAAGGGGTAAGGACAGCTGCTGCGGGGTGGTCAGGCACTGAGGAACCCTGAACTTCTGGGTGCGATTGGAGAGGAGGATGGGGAGAAGGCGGAGGAGGGGCCCCGAAGGCGGAGGAGGGGCCACAGAGAGGTGCTGAGCTGCATGAGCCCCCTGGTCCCTGAGATGGACTCGGGCGGGAAGCACCAGGGCCGACCAGAAGCGATTTCCCGGCTAAGTGGAGTCCTCGAGGCTGCTGTCTGTCTGTGGTTTTTCTTTTTAATGTTTGATCTTTATTGATTTTAGAGAGAGAAGAAGGGAGAGGGAGAGAGTGATGGAAACATCGATGAGAGAGAACATCGGTTGGCCGCCTCCTGCACGCCTCCCACTGGCTATTGGGCCCACAACCTGGGCACGTGCCCTGACCGGGAACGGAACTGGCGACCTCTTGGAGCGTGGATCACGCTCAACCACTGAGCCACACCAGCCAGGCTGTCTGTTGTTTTTCCTGGAGGCCCATCGCGTGTGGGCAAGTCAAGTGAAAGCCAAAGTGGTCACCCCGGTGAGTCCAGGGGACCCCACTGCTCTGCTTGCGCCCAGCAAGGCCAAGGGATCCCGGGTCCCCTCTGGAAGCAGCACCGTCCATCGCCACCTCTGCCTGGTCCTTCCCTGCGGACAGCACAGGAACCCGCGGGAGAAATAAAGGACTGGCATTGTTGTTTTTTTTAATCACCTTTATTTTGTAGCGAAAAGATAATTATCTAAGCATCTGAGGACACCACTGCCCTCATTGTCGTGAAGCAAATGCAGAGATGTTACTGTAACGTCTTTGCTCAGGGAGGATGGTGCAGTGAGGGGAGTTAGTGGGCATCTCAGGGGTCCTTGGTGTTATAACCCAGTAATTCTCCATCCCCTAGAAGAAGGACCTTGTCCTATCCTTGACCCCGAGTTGTTTTTGCAAAAACTCTTGAACAGGAAGGTATGCATCAGCCAAGACCACAAGGGTGTTGACCATGAGCTTAACCAGTCAGGAGATGCCAGATAGGGCAATGAGACATTCAGGGCTGGGGTCTAGGAAATGTTCAGAAATATAAAATAAACAAATTGTGCAGCTGCTAACTGCTGATATCAGCTTCTGTACCGGTAGCTCGCTTGCTCTGCTAAACTCTTGAATGACCACTGTCCTATATAAGCAACCCTCCCCCTGAGCTCTGGGCTGCAGTCCCTGCGCAGGTAATAAAGCTCCTAATATTCAAAATTACTTTGTGCCGAGTGAGGTTGATTCTCCTGGGGTACAACATTTGGAGTCCCCAGAGAGATCACCGCGAGGTCCCCCTCCCTTTGGGGTGGACCTCCTGGGACTAGTGAAGGAAGCCTCCATATCCTTCGCCTTAAATTGGCTTTCGATTTGACCAGGAGCTTTTTAAATCCGTCCGGGGACGGGTGGAGGTAGGGAAACCGCATCCTTTCCACCTGTTTTTGTTTCGGTTGTTCGTTTCATCGAGGGCTGCATCGGTGTTCCGCAGGGGGACGCCCCAGAACTGCCTCACCCGGTCCCGACGGGACGCCGTTCCCCGACTTTAGTTTCGGATCCAGTTGTGGATTCGGTTGGTGAATGAATGTGAAGTTCGCTGTCTGCTGTTGTCTGTCTTTGTGTTGAGGTTGTGAGCCGGCTACTTTTCTTCCTACAGGATGGGGCAAGCCCACGCGAAGGCCCGAACCCCGCTGCAATGCCTGCTGAGTCACTGCTCTGATTTCTTTAAGGCTCCTGTGACTAGGGGAAGCCAGCAGACCCAGGCTTCCTCAGGACCTGTGTGAATTAGAGCGGCTCACTTTTGGGGTAGGATGGCCCAGTACAGGCTCCTTTGACTCAGAGTTAGTGCAGGCACTCACCAGGGCCAGGGGCGGGGCAGCAGAGTTCCCTGGGGGGCAAAGCGGGGGGGGGGGGGGGCGGGGGGTCCAGCTGCAGAAGGGGCTGTTCCTTCCGGGCCCGCCAGGGCTGCTCCTCCACAGCGGTTTGGTGGCAGCTAGTTTCCAACAAGCTTCTCTGAACTTTGGGGAGTTGAATATAGGGATCCCAGGCATGGGTGCGACGTGCTCTTAGAGAGTTAAAAAAACACTTCGCCCAGCGTAAACATAGGTGTTAGGACGTCGCTCCCCTTTTCTGCGTCCTTTTGTAAACCTGGTGTCAGAGGAAATGTTCCCATTTTTCTGCCCGAGGTGGGACCCAAATACTGCCGGGGGAAGGGCTTCCTTAGACACTTCTCACCGAGTTGTCCTGTTAGGCCTATTGGCCCAATGGCTGAATTAGCAAAGGTGGTAATAGCAGCCTGAAGGGAAACAGGGTACATGGAATAGCATCACCCTAGGAAAGGAAACATGGGGAAGGGTCAGAACTGCAGGCCTAGGTCCCGATTAAGGACAGAAAAGACAAGGGCAAAGTCAGGTGTAGAGGAACAAATAAAAAGCCGTCCTTAATTCAGGAAAATGACAGGGCTAGGGCTCCTTCCAACTGAGCCCTCCGGAACCCAGAATAATACTAAATAGTAGGGCACAAACTAGTTAGTCTCCTGGTAGACACTGGTGGAGCAGACTCAGTGTCCACTGAGCCAGTGGGGCCCTAACCTATCCCTGGACTCCAAAGAGGACTATAGACCTTGGGAAAAATACTGTGACTGATTCCTTTCTGGTCCTGCCCGAATGCCCACACCCCCTACTCAGACGTGCTCTCCTCCAGAGATCATTCAAGTGCTGGCCACTGCCACTCCAGGCCAGCCCCCACTTCAAGTTCCACAAGACGTTGGCCATCAATCCTGCCAGCCTGCCTCCAGATGATGACCCGGAGAAAGCTCTGCAGGACTACCTGGAGGCAGTCGACACTGTAGATGGCCGACCAGACCTCAGGGATGACCCACTGCCATCATCAGATGAGGTATTGTTCACGGACGGGAGCAGTTATGTCCAGGAAGAAATCAGGTATGCTGGGACAGCAGTAGACACTCTGGATGGTGTCATCTGGTCACAGTCCTTGAATAAGGGAACTTCAGCCCAATGGGCTGAACTCATAGCCCTAATCCAGGCTCTCTGATGGGGCAAGAGAGATCTGCTGCAGACCAGAGCCGCCCTAAAACCAGTGGGGACTCACCACATACACTAGGTCGGAAAATGACCTAGCCCAGCAGAAACAAGTCATGAAGGAAATCAATGGATGATGGACACTGCCTGATGGGAGGTTGTTAGTCCCAGAGGCTCTGGGTCGGACTTGAGTCAGCCAGCTGCACCAGACTACCCCCCTAGGTTACACCGCGCTCACTGAACTCCCGAGAGGCAGGCAATGTCCAGTAAGGTCACAGGGAAAGGGAGAAGGTGGAAGGAAGCAGGAATGTGCAGGTCTAAGTAGGGAGGAGGAGGAGAAAAGCTGGGGGATGTGCAGACAGCGGGTAGATTGACAAGCTCTCAGGTTCATGTCAGGGGAGGGACTAGAAAAGTCGCAGAGGGTCTGTGTAAGTTGAAGAAGGATTGTGTAAGTCATAGAGGGTCTATCAGCAAGCTGAAGAAGGATTGTGGAGACGGAAGAAATAAAAAGGAAAGGATTATGCAGAGGAAATAAAAAGTTAAGGAAGGATAAAAGAAAGGGACATACATATTGCAGGAAGACGGGACAGTGGAGGAATACTCAGGAAGGGAAGAAGATAGGACACTGAGGGGGAGAGCCTGCCCCTAGTAATAGATTAACAGTCTGGGATGCAGTAAAGGGAGGAACAGATTTAGGCTACTCCTGGCCCTTAGATCAGACAACAGCCCTGCCTTGATAGCAAAGATATCACAGGATTCTCTAAGGGATTCAATATAAATTAGCAGCTCCATTGTGCTTACCGCCCACAGAGTTCCAGGCAGGTGAGCACATGAACAGGACTTTAGAAACCGGTGAAATCTGGACCACTCTGCTCCCCTCGCCCTCTTACAGTTCTTGCAGGCCCTGCAGTCTGCCCAGAGGCTGTCCATAAACACATCTGGGATGCCATGCCTGTGCCCACCGCGGACCCTGTGCACCCTTTCCAGCCCGGGGACTCAATGTAGGTAAAGAAATTCACCACCCGGGGACGAACTCCAGCCTGGAAGGGACCATACGCTGTCATCCTGCCTGCACCAATGGCTGTCAAGGTCAACGGCATCCTGGTCTAGCTGCACCACTCCTGGCTGAAGGCGGAAAAAGCAGAATGGACGGTGCAGACCTCTCCAGATCCCTTAAAAATGAGACTCTTGCGTTTATCGGGACTCTAATTTTTCTGATTATGACTATACAGGGGAATCTTTATAGATCTAGGCCCCAGTGGAACTGGGAACTTAGAAATAGGATATTAGGGGAGGTCTTAAGAAATGTCACCACAAAGGGGATAGAAAAACCTATATTCAGTTTCAAACTATGTGATCTCATGAGAGGTCATAGGCACAGATAACATTACTGAAGATTGATGTCATATAGAAAGGCCCCTACCCTGGGCTTATAGGACATCTACAGGGGAATGGGAACTATGGGGGTAGGAACCTATGTATGCCAAGGGAGTGGTACTGTCACCACAAGTTACTTAAATACAAATCAATAGTTTTGTCCATCTTGAGGTTGTGAAACCATATTTACTACTAAGGACTATCTAAGAAGCAGGGACCCTCATTCAGGTTTTAGAAGGTTAACCAAGACCAAGGGTTTCCCTATAGAAAATCTGACCCCATGCAGATTACTGTCATTAGTCAGCCAGACCTTTATTAGGCCACAGGAAGGTCATAGGGGCTGACTGCTGGTTATGCCCAAATTCGAGGCCACCTTATTATAAAGGGCTAGGCCTCTCCGAACCAATTTCCCAGACCCCATACGCTGACAACTGTACATGGGACCAGCCCAAGTTAACTTTGGGGACTACCCAAAGGCAAGGGACTTGCATATGCCCAGCTAAGTATAAGCGTGAGCAGTACAAAGCAGATGAGGTTTAGATCTCCCTTTCCTGAAGCAGGGAAGACTCTGTGTAGCACTAGGCGAAATCTGCTGTTTCTATGCCAATAATTCAGGAATAATACAGGGACAGAGTTAGTTTCCTTAATAAGAAAAAAAGTCAATGATTTCACTTGTACATCATACCAGTAGGGATGTAATAACTCCATTCTGACCCTCAGTTACTGCACATACACACCCAGGCAGACTCTTTTTCTTATAAACATAAGGGCCTTGAAAAACCCAAAGAAGACTATAAAGATAAGGGGTTAATAACAGCCTCAGGAAACTGAGAGGAACCATGAGAAAAAAGAGATTAATGGTTACCCTCACCTGTAACAAGCTCCTCTCTCCCCCTTCTCTGGATCAGCCGCCCTTACCGCTGGCAAAAGCGGCGCCAAGGGATTGTAGTTTGTTTTTCTGTAGTTTGTGCCTTTAAAAGCAGGCAACAAAGAAGGCAGGTGGCTGAGGATTTGGGGAGAGCACCCCCTGCCACCGGTATGATAAAGTGCTTCTTTACAACTCAGCTGTGGGTCTCTGGTATCTCACTGACATTTTACCCCTTTAGAGGCCCAGCCAACAGCTCAGGAGCCATCAGAGAGGGTGTTCAGGTTCTGAGGAAGCGCCTCGCACAACGGGCCAGAAGCGAAGAGGCCTGTGATGGCTGGTTCGAAGGCCTTTATAACTGGTCCCCTGGCTCACTACTCTGCTCTCTGCTCTAGCAGGCCCCTCATACTCCTATTTGTAGGACTGACATGTAGAGCTATAAGCATAAACAAATTCATTGCTTTCGTAAGAGAGCGAGTGCAATATGTCAAATGATGAGTCCTGGCCTCTCATTACCAAAGGTTGTCATTAGATGAACAACAGGAATCAATGATTTGATCTGTACATAAGGCCAGTGGGGAATGTTATAACCCAGTAATTTTCCATCCCCTAGAAGGACCTTGTCCTATCCTTGACCCCGAGTTGTTTTTGCAAAAGCTCTTGAACAGGAAGGTATGCGTCAGCCAAGACCACAAGGGTGTTGACCATGAGCTTAACCAATCAGGAGATGCCAGATGGGGCAATGAGACATTCAGGGCTGGGGTCTAGTAAATGTTCAGAAATATAAAATAAACAACTGTGCAGCTGCTAACTGCTGATATCCATCCGCTTCTGTCCAAGTAGCTCGCTTGCTCTGCTGAACTCTTGAGTAACCCTTGTCCTATAGAAGCAACCCTCCCCCTGAGCTCGGGGCTGCAGTTCTCCTCTGTGTAGGTTGGCTGCAGTCCCTGCGCAGGTAATAAAGCACCAAATATTCAGAATTACTTTGTGTCCGAGTGAGGTTGACTCTCCTGGGGTACAGCACTAGGGGGCCAGCGTGGTCTGGGCCACAGCGCTTAGGATCTCCGCCTCAGGACGTGCGGTGGTGGCTGTCGGACAACGAGGTGGCTCCGAAAGGTCCAGGCCCTCAAGATTTCAGATGTCACTTGCCTGTCCTGGAGCGAGGTGACCCTTTCCAGGGAGTTTCTGGGGTCGAAGCCTCTCCCGGGGACCTCTGACTCTTTGGGGGCCACGGCCATCGGGTCTCTGCGACCTGCCCCGGGTGCTCTGTTCTCCAGGAAAGTGTCCGTTTCAACCATCCCCCGAGAAGCCCACAGGGGCTGAGAACATTTCCCAGGGAGTCTCCCCCTGGTCCCAGAGTGCTCGCAGGGCTCCGGAATGAAAGGCGGCCAGGCGGCCTGCCGAGTCAGAGGGGCTCAGGGCTGCGGGATCCGGGCCCCTGCTCGCCCGGGAAAAGGCTGCGGCTCCCATCCGACCCCCCCAGGGCACAGGGGATCTGGTATTCAGAAGCCCCCAGCCCGCGGTGTTGTATGCTCTTCTGGTCTCTTGGGGGTCCTAACCAGTTGGTAGGAAGTGGGCTGGCGACTTTAATGCTATGAGATAATTGAATCACCCAATCATTTTGGGTGAAGTTATTTGTGGTCAAACTCTCTTCACCATAGATTGAGTCAGGGGTGGAAAGAAACGTACCAGTGCACCGGAGGAAAGGAAACTGTTTTCAGGACACTGAGTGTTGGAAAGCCCCAGATCATACTGCTGGTTTGGGAAAAGGAAACTGAAACCAGTCTCCGAGCAGAGGGATGTTTGAGGTTGGGGGTTGGGAGGCTGGAAGCTGGGGTCAGTAGGGGGGAAGGAGGGGACAGGGAGGGCACCCAATTCTTCAAGTGGACTTTCCCTTCCCCACGCTGTCTTCTCCTGGTGAATTGTTCAGTTCAAAGGACCTCAGACTGTGCTGGGACCAGTGTCACCCAAAGAAGCTCCAGAAACAGTCTGCCTGGATGAGGGGCAGCTCTGCACCTCTCCCCAAGTGACCCCTCAGGTTTTCTCACCTCTCCAGGCCTCCGGTTGTCATCTCTGAAATGACCGTGAACTCTCATTGGAAAGTAGCTTTCGGGAACGCATGCAATAACAAAGCGAATACAGGTATTTAGGATTACTGGGCAGAAATTAATTTGTTCAGTTATTCTTATGATGATCATTATTATCAATAGTATTACGGACAGGATTATCATCTTAATGAGAGCAAATGTTAACTACTGCCTTTCTTTGAAAGTTTTCTTTCTCTAAATTGATTATTTTTCCTCAGCACATAATATCCATTGTGAATTCTATTCCAATACATCCTTCCTCTGTGTCAAATAGCCTGTTCACCTAAGTACCTTAAAGATTTCAGTTAGATATTCATCTTACTGCCGTAACATCTGGTCTTTCCAACACTTAGGGAGCACCTTTTGTTATCCTTCCATGTTCCCGGTGCTACGACGGGACTGTACCCACAGAGACGAAGAACTGGCTACAGTTTTCAGACATGACATTGTAGTTAGAGAACAAAAACGCAGCCAGGGGACCATTCAGAACCCAGCCAGCCACATGAGCGTTGTAGTAGCTGATTTGATGACCAGAAAGAAACATTCTACACCTGATACCTCACTTCAAAGTCACATTTTTATTATTTGCTTAACTGTAGGGGGTGAAAAAAAAGACTACGGTAGAAATAATAAATTAGACATAACAGAACAGAAGAACATCGAACAATGAAATAGTGAAGATGGAAAATGATTGAAAGCTCAAGCTAGCTGAAGATGTAGGGGAGCTGCTTGGGACACTCACAGCTGAGTTGAGAATTGGGGCAGAGGTGCTCAGAATCAAAGAGCTCAGCCTGGAGGGTAGAAGTGTCAGGCCAACTGAGAATTGTCACAGCTGAGGCCAAGGGAGGGGGGAGGTACAGCCAGCCTGTGTTGTGGGGGCCAGGAAGTCACAAGGGTGAGAACCAGCGGGGGGCCCTGGTTCTCAGTATCAATCACCAGCAAGGTGCAACTGGCAAACTATATGATAATAATATCAGAGCAGGAGCAAGAAGGTATCTATCTGGGCGTTCATACTTGGGTACAGATATTGACAGATCTCCCTTTGGATTTTGTAACGCTCTCAAGTTCAGAGGGAATTGTGATGTGTAAGGCTCTTAACTTCAGAGAGCATCCTGATGCATAGTAACCCTGGCATATTTGTGTTTTATATTCGCTGAATCTTGCTTTGGGAGCTCAACAGATTTTTAACATATTTCTACGTGTGTCTATTTTATACACACACACATATAAATATAACTCTGGTACCATCAAGTTTTGATCGATTTATATTCATAGCTCTTGGACATCTTTTGACAAGGTTCTATTTGTCGTTTTTTAAATTATTTTAGAGAGAGAGGAAGGGAGAGGGAGAGAAAGATAGAAACATCGATGAAAGAGAACATCGAATGGCTACCTGTTTTATTTTATTTATTTTAGAGAGAGAGGAAGGGAGAGGGAGAATGATAGGAACATTGATGAGAGAGAACACTGAACCGATGCCTCCTGCATGCCCCCTCACTGGGCATCAGGCCCACAACCTGGGCATGTGTCCTGAGCAGGAATCGAACTGGTGACCTCTTGGTGCATGGGTCAATGCTCAACCACTGAGCCACACCAGCTGGGCTATATTTGTAGTTTTAGCTGTTAATTTGAAACATTTCAAGTATGCCCATAGCAAAAAATAGTTTAATGAACCCTAATGTGTGCATTACCGAGGCTTTAACAATTTTCCATAGTTGGCAATCTTGCTTCAATATCTGCACAGGGGTTTTTGTTTTTTTGCCAGAGTATTTTAGAGTAAACCATACACATTGTATCATTCTCCCTGGCAGTACTCCAGTATTTATCCATAACACATCAGGCCTCCTTTTATAATCACAATGTCATTATTATACTTCATAGATTTTTATTTATTGATTGATTTTAGAAAGAGAAGAAGGGAGAGAGAGAGAAACATTGAGGAGCGAGATCATGGAGGAGAGAGAACATTGACTGGCCGCCTCCTGCACGCCCCCCACTGGGGATCTGGCCCACAACCTGGGCATGTGCCCTGATCGGGAATGGAACTAGCAACCTCTTGGTGCAGGGTCGATGCTCAACCAGTGAGCCACACCAGCCGGCCTATACTTTATAGTGTTAACAATAATTTTAATGTTATCTAATAATCAGTAGGTGTTCAAACTGCCCTATCTTTGAAATGCCTCTTTTCAGTTTATTTCTTGTTGTTGTTGTTGTTGTTGTTAATCCTCACCAGAAGATATTTTTTTTCATTGATTTTTACAGAGAGTCAAAGGGAGGAAGGGGGATAGAGAGAGAGAGAGATCAACTGGTTGTCTCCTGCAGGTGACCTCGTCAAACCTGTAACCCAGGTACATGTGTGCTCTTGACAGGGAATCGAACCCTCGACCCTTTGGTTTGTGCGTGAGGCTCTAACCACGGAGCCGCCTGCAGGGCTTCAGCTGACCCACACATTGCATAGAATTGATTTGTCTCATTAAAACTGTTTTTGTTTTGTAGTTAATTATTACCCTCTCCCCTGACCCTTTTTCTTGCCTTTTTGTTGTTGTTAATCCTCACTAGAGGATATTTTCCATTGCTCTTTTTTTAGATAGAGTGGAAGGGGGTGGGGGCGAAACATCTCACATTATTGGTTGCCTCCTGAAGGACTCCAACTGGGGCCAGGATGGAATCAGCAACCCAGATACAGGTCCTTGACCCAGAATCGAATCCAACCCTGAGCCCTTCGTTCTGAGAGCTGAGGGTCCAACTGCAGAGCCAAACTGGCCAGGGCTTTTACTTGCCTTTCATTGTTTACAAATGTAGGTGATTTGTCCTGTGGAATTTTTCACTTCCTGAATTTGGCTGATTGTTCCCTATGTGTTGTTTCATTTTCTTTTATTACACATAGCTCTTGTGAACCTATGATCTTGATGTTTATTAGATTTAGTTAGAATTTCATAGGCAAAAATACTTCATAAATGATGCTGAGTCTTCCTATTAATTAAGAGGCACATTATATCTGAGAGTGAGATTAAGAACTGTAGCTGGATTTAGGGGATGTGGGCTTGAACCTTCTGTAACAAACGTTTCCGGGAATGTCTTAAGTGATGGTTTTAAAATCTGTTAATGACCATCACCTAGATCCACTATCGGTGGGGGATTGCAAAATGATGAAGGCTTCATCCTCTCATTCATCTTCATTTATTAGTTGGGTGTCTACTATAACGATGTTCTTTCTCTCACTAATTGCTTTCTTTTAATTTTTTAGTCATAAAATATATTTATTTTATTTTAAAATTGTACATATTTAAGGTGTACAATGCGATGTGGTTTTCTGTCAATTACAGTTGACATTCAGTATTATTTTATATTATTGTGGTTTGGGTGTACAGCATAGTGTTTAGACATTTATGACAAAGTGGACCCCCTGATACATCTCTTTGTTTGTTTTCACAGTGTTATTGACTGTATTTCCGATGCTGTATCTTACGTCCCCATGACTGTTGTGTGACTACCAATTTGTACTGAATATTTCTCACCGTCCATGTGGCCCTTTAACCCCGCCCCTCTGGCAACCGTCTGTTTGTTTTCTGTATCGACGAGTTTGTTTGTTTTGTTTGTTCATTTATTTTTGTTCTTTAGAGTCCACATATAAGTGAAATCATATGTTATTTTTTTTCTCTGACTTATTTCACTCTAAACCCATCCATGTTCTCACAAATGGTAGGATTACTTTTTTTTTTATGGCTGAGTGATATTCCATTTATATATGCACTTCAGCTTTTTTATCCAGTCATCTCCTGATGGGCACTTAGATTGCTTCTATGTCTTAGCTATTGTAAATGAGGCTGCGGTGAACATGGGGGTGCTTATACCTTTTCACATTTCACTAATTGGTTTATTAGATTACAATGCAATTTATACAGCAATGGCTGGATGAATAATTATATTTTTTATCAATCTGCAGAATAAAAGATGTCCTAGTGACATCCAATGGTAATTAATGAGGGCTTTGTTGAATCGATTAATGAACCGAACAGCTGTTTTGCAGTATATTTGAGTAGTGTGACACCAACCGCTCAGATCCCTCTTGAGGAGCCGAGCACCACACCCAGCTTGAGGACTCCAGGATTTCTGACAATCTCCAGCTCTCGGTTTCCCGGGGCCTGGCGGAGTTTGAGTCTGGGACACACCCTTCTGAGGCCAGGAGACTAGGACTGGGCCAGGCCGCGGAATGAGTGTTTCCTGAGTGACCCTGTTTCGTGCCCACCCCTTGGTCTGGCAGAAACGCTGCCACATCCGCCCGGCAGCCTCATGGCTTCTCTTGTCTTCTCCTTTCTTTCCCTTTCATTGGCAAAATAAACAGATAAACATATAAACATAGCCCTGGGGTTTCTCAGTGGTTAGAGCATCAGCCTGGGGACCAAAGGGTCGCAGGATTAATTCCAATCAAGGGCACATTCCTGGGTTGCAAGATTGCCCCCTGGCCCTGGTTGGGTCATGTGAGAGGAAGACAATTAATGTGTCTGTCACATTTCTCTCTCGCTCTCTCTCTCTCTCTCTCTTTTCCTCCCTCCCTTTCTTCCTCCCCCCCCTCTCCCTTCCATTCTAAAAATCAATGGAAAAATATCCTCATGTGAGGATTAACAACCAGCACAAATCATAAAAAGTATAGAATTGTACTTATATTCTATTTGATAGTCAGATTTTGTTATCTTAGGTCAGTGAAAGCCCTGCAATCTCACATTTCCCCTCTTTGACACACTGCTAGTCTTGCACACTGCTCTTGTTTTCTAGTGCAACAAACTGTCCCACGGACATCCTTGGGTTTTTTATTTATTAATTTATATATTTTTTATTTATTAATTTTTTTTTGTTACAGATGTTTCTCCTTTTCTCCCATTGACACCCTCCTCCCCTCTCCCACCACCCCATCTCCACTTTGTTGTCTATGTTCATTGGTCATACATACATGCATGTAAGTTCTGTGGTTTATCTCTACAGCCCCAATCCCCCATTCTCTGAGGCTTGTCAGTCTGTACCCCACCTCTATGTCTCTGGGTCACTTTTGTTCATCAGTTTGTTTAGTTCGTTATATTCCACAAATAAGTGAGATCATGTGATATTTGTCTTTCTCTACATGGCTTGTTTCACTTAGCATAATACTTTCCAGGTCCTTTCATGCCATCTCAAAGGATAAGAAATCGTTCTTACAGCTGCATAGTATTCCACTGTGTACATGTACCACAGCTTTTTTATCCACTCATCTACTGATGGACACTTGGGTTGTTTCCAGATCTCATCAATTGTAAATAGTGCTGCTATGAACATAGGGGTACATATATTCTTTCTGATTGGTGTTTCAGGTTTCTTAGGGTATATTCCTAGAAGTGGGATCACTGGGTCAAATGGCAGCTCAATTTTTAACTTTTTGAGGTAACACCATAGTGTTTTCCACAGTGGCTGCATCAGTCTGCATCCCCACCAGCAGTGTACTAGAGTCCCCCTTTCTCCACACCCTCGCCAACACTTGTTGTTTGATGATTTGTTGATCACCTCACTGATAGGTGTGAGGTGATACCTCATTTTTGTTTTTATTTGCTTCTCTAATGATTAGTGATGTTGAGCATTTCTTCATCTGTCTCTTGGCCATTTGTACGTCCTGTTTGGAGAGGTGTCTATTCAGGTCCTCTGCCCATTTTTTAATTAGGTTCTTTGTCTTCCTTTCATTGAGTTTTATGAGCACTCTATATATTTTGGAAATTAATCCCTTATCTGACGCATCATTGGCAATTATGTTCTCCCATACAGTGGGTTGCCTTTCCATTTTGATGGTTGTTTCTTTTGCTGTGCAGAAGCTTTTGAGTTGATGTAGTCCCGTGTGTTCATGTTTCCCTTTGTTTCTCTTGCCTTAGGTGTTCTATCAGATAAAAGTCTGCTGCATATGATGTCTGAGATTTTGTTACTTACATGTTCTTCTAGAATTGTTATGGATTCATGAGTTACATTTAAGTCTTTTATCCATTTTGAACTTATTCTCGTGTATGGTGTAAGTTGGTGTTCTAGCTTCATTTTTTGGCAAGTAGCTGTCCAATGTCCCAGGGACATCTTTCACTTCTCTTACCCCAGACCTGCAATCAGCTTCCCCCGCCCTCCCCAGGAAACCGAGTTCTGTTTATTGGTAAATATGTAGAAACCACCATTTTTTCATTGATATGCTCAAAACTATTTTGTTGATAATTGCGCCTGGTCCTAAGATATACATTTTTAGGGAGAAAAAAACCCTAAATTGTAAAGTTACACTAACCTTCCAATTGAGATGTTACAGATAGTTTTGAGCAAGGAAACACTCAGGAGACAGACAAGAAAGAAAATATTTCAGAGGCTCTCAGGTAAGAACCATGCTTCGGTATAAACTTCTGCTTAAGAACTTGGTTCTTGCTACTCTATTAAAAAATTAGCCTCCAAATTTTAAGCGGGAAGGCCACTGGAATAACTGTTTGGAAAAGAATCACAACTACCTGACTTTTTAGGTTTTCCGTCTGTATGTTAAGAATTGTGTACAAATGTAAATATCTGTGTATTTATCCTCAAAACAACTAATATGATCTCAATGACAAAAAAGAGAACAATGTAGAACTAAAATTAAACAATGGAACGACAGTTGTCAAAAGTAGTGTGTAATTGCTTTATACCCGGGAAGTAACGACAGACTATGCCTTCAAAAACATGGTTAGAAAGACAGTCTATGGAAAGAAGTATTCCTATTCCTTGGGGGTCTAATACATGGGAAAAACAGAAGGGTGACAACTGGGAGAAGAAGGCTTCAAAGCCTACAATTCACAAGTAATTCATAGCTCTATACACAGCACACATGGCCTCTGCAAAGCAAAACGGTAGAGCAGGAAATCCGAAGGAAAACGTTCAAGGGGTATCACAGGTAATGCAGAGAGAGCATAATGCAGGTACACCCTGCTCTGGGAAAGTTTGCTTTAGGCCACTTTGCTTTTATGAAAGACTTAAGCCAGCAGCAGTTTTTATTAACGGAAAGGAATTTTGCTTTTACCAAAAAGGGGAAAACAGCATTCAGCATGTGTGTTTTGATTCAGGGGGGTAGCTCGCACCCAGGGACTACACTCAGCATCTCAGCATCAAGACACCAAGGCTCTGGGCTGTGTCAGTGAGCGTCTGTGCTTCATCTAGATGTATTTTGTGTGGCCATTAGCAAGATGTATCCTCAGATATCAGAGATGCCACGAAAGCTTGTGGGATGTTAGAGTAAAATTTGATGTAATAAAGCATTTCGATCCTGGTGAATAAAATAAAGACATTGTGCATGTGTGGGACTTACTTGTGTCTAGTGTTCATACTACTTAGAGAGAGAAAGAATCTAGACAGCTGCTGAAGTTACCGTTGTTCTGCTAGTAGCAAATGCTCTCTTTTAGTCGGCATCTGGTAATAGATAAAGCGAAAAGTCTATTGGGTCGTAGATCGATGGGCATACAGAGCATTTATAGTCCATTATCTTATACTTAAGGAGAAATCAAATCGGTCTTTCCAGTAAATGAAACTACCCTGTACACACATTATTTCTATGTTGTACAATCTATGTGTTTATCATATTGACAAGAAAAGCATTTTGAGATGCCCTACGTTAAATTACAGCAGGCTAAGGATGGAAGGTAGAGATGGAAGAGGTTAACCAGTCAACTGCTGCAGGGGAAACCAAGAAGACACTGCTAACCTTCCTGAGAGCATGTGGACACAGTTACCTTCTAGGTGCCTATTTCTGGGATTCTCTAAAGAGAAAGCTAGGTGCCACCAGTCAGGAATCTCCACTCCCGGCTGACCCACACTTTCCGGACCGTTGCCCACCCTCCGTCCTTGGACCAGACAACTTTCCTTACAGACTAAGAAGCTACCCCAGAACTAGTCCCGCTTCACCTTCTGCCATCCCCTTCATCTACAGCCAAGGTAAATTCTTTCTTTAATTTTTAAAAATGTGTTTTTATTGATTTTAAGAGAGAGCTGAAAACATTGCGTGGTTCCCTCCTACATACCCTTCACTGTGGATCGAGCCCACAACCAAGGCATGTGCCCTGGCCATGGAATCAGACTGGCAACCTTTCGGTGCACAGGACACCGCCCAACCACGGAGCCACACCAGCCAGGGCACCAAGGTAAATTCTTCCAAAACAACCCACATCTTTCTTCCCCAATCCGTTTCCATAAAGGAGCCTGTCTCCTCCAGGACCGTGGACTTGTCCTTCCTACATAGACCTGGTTCATGCCCCAGGACCTGGCCCTTTTCTGCTAGCATTTGGCGCATGAAACCCTTGCTTTCCGGACAGCTTTCCGCTGTGCAAGCTTTTTTTTAACAAAATCATTCTGCTTTTACTGAATGTTAGTTTTATCTTAAGTTGTACATGTTATTTGGTAGAATTCGGTAGGTCACTTTGGGTCTAGGAACGCTAAAAATTGTTTCCCTATAAACTTACAGTGATTGCTTCTTGCTTGCTGCCATTTCAGTTTATTTATTAATTTTTAAATTATTTTTATTAATTTGTTTTTCTTACAGATGTTTCTACTTTTTTCCCCATTGACACTCTCCTCCCTATCCCCCCCCCACCCCATCCCCAGCTTTGCTGTCTATGTCCATTGGTCATGCATACATGCATGTAAGTTCTGTGGTTTATCTCTCTCCCCAACACCCGCTCTTCTGAGGTTTGTCAGTCTGTACCCTACCTCTATGTCTCTGGGTCAATTTTGTTCATCATTTGTTTAGTTCATTACATTCCACAAATCAATAAGATCATGTGATATTTGTCTTTCTCTGCTTGGCTTGTTTTCTTAGCATAATACTCTCCAGGTCCCTCCATGTCATCTCAAATGCTATCACGTTGCTGTTCAGAATTAACACGAAGATTCTGTTCTCAGATCCTCACCACCTCTTTGAATTATTCATCTTTCTCACTTTTGCCCTTTTGACAGTTTTATAGTTTTAGCATTTGTTTATCTATAATTATTTTGAGCCTCTTTTTCTACACTGTTTAGCAAGTTTGTATTACAGATTTCCCCTGCTATCTGAAAGTGTTGCTAGGCATCTTTCTTAAACTGAAATGGAAGGCTCAAAATCATTATAGATAAACAATGCTAAAACTATAAAACTGTCAAAAGGGCAAAAGTAAGAAAGATGAATAATTCAAAGAGTTGGTGAGGATCTGAGAACAGAACCTTTGTGTTAATTCTGAACGGCAACGTGACAGCATGTGGGAAACGTTGTATACTTCTCCCCTTTGTCCCTGTAAACCACTCTCCTAGACTATATCACAGAAAATACGCCAGTCAGGTCCACAGAGTATCTATGTGATGACATTCATCATACCATTGCTTGTCATACAGGGGAGTTAGAAGCAACCATGATATTCATCATTAGGTAACTATTTATGTAAAATGTGGTCTATTCTTACTATACAATATATTCAGCAGTTAGATAAAACAAACAATCCATGCCCGGTTGGTGTGGCTCAGTGATTGAGTGTTAAGCCAGGCACCAAGAGGTCGCCAGTTCGATTCCAGGTCAGGGTACATGCCCAGGTTGTGGGCCAAATCTCCAGTGGGGAGCGTGCAGGAGATGGCAATCAATGTTCTCTCTCATCGATGTGTCTATCTCTCTCCCTCTTCCTTCCTTTCTCTCTCTCAAATCAATGAATAAAAAAAGAATAAAATCAATAAGGAAACTTTTTTAAAGAAAGTAAATGATTACAAGAATAAACATTAATGATATAGAAATTGAACAACTAAACAGACATTAGAAATGATCAACAAGGCCAAAATAGATGACCCCTAATAAGGCTAATAAGAAATAGACACGGCCCTGGCTGGTTTGGCTCAGTGGTTAGAGTGTCAGCCTTCAGACCAGAGAGTCCCAAGTTTGGTTCCCGCTAAGGGCACGTACCTCGGTTGCAGTTTGGCCCCTGCCCTGGTTGGGGTCGTGTGGGTGGCAACCAGTCAATGTGTCTCTCTCACATTGATGTTTCTCTCTCTCTCTTCCCTCCTCTCTCCCTCCTGCTCTGAAGATAAATGCAAAAATGTCCTTGGGTGAGGATAAAATAATAATAATAATAATAATAATAATAATAATAAAGAAATAGAAATGATGAGGAACAAATTGATAGTATTGTAAGTTTAGGCATAAAAAAGAAAACATCACTGCATACTCTATAGATAGTAAAGAGATAATCATGATGATATAAATAACTTTATATCAACAAATTTGAAATTTTAGATAAAAAGATATATTCCTAGAAAAATATGATTTACCTAAGGTCTGGATTCTAGCAAATACTGTAAATCTTACAGAAATTAAGGGCATGCCACTTTGATACAGTTTTTAGGGTGCTAGAGGCCTAGGGCACGCTAACTAACGGAGAAATTATTGTGCCTTGAACCCCTTACCGCAAATGCGCACAGCACTTGGGGCCTCTCAGTTTTGAATACAGTGTAGACCATCTTGACAACAGTCCTCCGAACCACTTAGTGACTCATACATTGAGTGGGGCGGAGGCAAAGAGGAACCTTGTCCAAAGCAAGGCAAAACTGCTGAATTAGCTAACATGCCACTTAAGCCACGTGACCAAATATATCCAATTCATGGCATGGGCACCAGCTGAGCATGCAAGTGGAAATGCCTATCAAAATGCAGTTGGCCCTGGCTGGTTTGGCTCAGCGGTTGGAGCATCGGCCTGCGGACCAAAGAGTCCCGGGTTTCGTTTCTGCTAGGCCCTAGCAGCTAGGGGCACATACCAAAAAAAAAAAAAGGCAAAAATGCACTTGATCAGATTCACTGAGCCATACAATTGAGCAGGCACTGCAGCATCCATGATGTGGTATATTCAGAATTGAGCCGAGGAACACCCAGAAATCATAAGTAAACTAAACAGGGGACCGAGAGCCCAATGTCATTTTCCTGTGTTGCAGGAAGTCAGCTCACACCTATGGGTTAACTGTGAACAGCTGATGGAGGAGGCATGCATTTGGACCTGTTCACAGATGAGTTGGTTCAATATTCAACTGTTACCAAATTATAGGTTAGAACAGGGTAGTATTAAAAGAGAAATCTGCTTGATGAGCAGAATTGATAGAAGTATACTTGATCTTGTATTCTTTTTTTTTTTATCCTCACCCGAGGACATTTTTGCATTTTGTGTTCAGACAGAGCGGGAGGGAGAGAGAGGAAGAGAGAGAGAAAGAAACATCGATGTGAAGGGACACATCGAGTGGTTGCCACCCGCACGACCAACCAGGGCCGGGGACAAACTGCAACCGAGGTACGTGCCCTTAGCGGGAACCGAACCCGGGTCTCTCTGTACCGCAGGCCGATGCTCTAACCGCTGAGCCAAACTGGCCAGGGCTGATCTTGTATTCTTAATGGAAGGGTAAATGATGTGAGGATTTTAAATATAAATATGACCTATACGTCCAGGCAGTGGGAGTACTTTGGCTAGCCGGCCAATAGGCTGATAAGAGCAAGATGGGAAGCTGCCTCTGCTCCATCCCATAAGTTTTGGTATGTTGTATTTCCATTTTTGTTTGTTGGAAGATTTCTTGTTTTCTTTTACACATTCTTTGACCCACTGTTGTCCTGATTTCTGTGTCTTCCGGTAGCTCATTGAGTTTCCCTAAAATAGCTATTTTGGATTATTTGTCAAGTAATTCACAGACCTTCATGGCTTTGGTGTTGGTTATTGAAAGATTATTGTGGCCCATCGATAGTGTCATGTTTCCTGGATTTTTCATGTTTCTTGAAGGTTTAGATTTCTGTCTTTGTTTTTTTGTTTTTTTTTTAATCTGTCTTTGCATTGGAAATAGCAGTCACCTCCTCTGGTCTTCACTGACTTTGGGAGAGAAATGCTAGAGATTATTTTAGATCTCGCGCCCTCTTGTGGCAGAATTTTTAAGCTTGTCGCCTTCTTTGGATCCTGTAATGAACCAGGCCTAGTGCTGACAGCGTCTCTCATTTTCCCAAAGGTGGCGCTCAAGCTCAAGTTTGTGTTTCATCTCCGGCTCGCAGGTTCCGGCCAGCTTTCCGCCTAAGCTGCCTGCCTGCTGCCCGGGCCTGAGAAGTGCTTCACTGTAGCGCCCGCCCAGCTGGAGAGGGGGCGCTCGTGCTCACGCGGTCACGCTCCCCCATCCCGCCCCCAAGAGAAATCACAGGCTGGGAAGATCTCTCTCGACCCTAAGTTGTGCTGCCTTGGGGTCAGGGGTCATGCAGGTAAAGTCTAGCTGTTTTCTTATTCTCTTCAATGCCTCCAAAGTCTTTATTTATTTTTAAATCTAATGGTGTCCTGGAATCTCTCCTCTGGAGACCTGGACTTCCGCAGAGGCTCCCCTTGTCCACTGCTGATTGTCTGAGGCTGTTTTTCAGGCTGCAAGACCACAGCAAGAGGGCTTGAGCTGGTTCCTGGGCCACGTGGGATCCGCAGCAGGTCTGTAGGACTATCACCTGACACGCAGGTAGGTCCTGGATGCCACGGCTCCCACAGAGGCACTTTGTCTGTGCAGGGATACCTAATGAATGCTGCTGAGGGCCAGACAAAAACATTTTATTCCACCGTGGTGCTCATGCCACTTCTCCGAAAGCTGACTTGGTGCCAGTCTGCCCAGCGGTGTTGCTGGGGAAGGCGGAAGGAAGGACCAGAGGGCAGGTCTTTCTAAGGCAGGGCAGAGGACAGTCAAGAGCCAGGGGCTTCTGCAGGCATGGCCGCTGCTGACCATGAGCCCCAGGTGGTCTCAAGGGGGCAGTGAAGATGACATTAAAACAGGACACAACCCAGGTAGAGGAAGAAATAGAATCTCATTACATTTATTTCTTTTCATATTATTTTTTACATGATAAAGATTCATTCATTCAACAAATATGTATTAAGCACCTGCTATTTGTAAGACACTGTTCTGGGCACTTCAAATACATAACTGAATAAAAATATGTATTTGTCTTCATGGAGCTCATGTTTAATGATAGCACATGCTTGCTGTAAAACAAACAGCCTGTCATTCCACCATTGAAAGACAGCCAGTGTTAACATTTCGTTGCATGTTTTCGTTCGCTTTTTTCTATTTCTATACTCACACATCTATACAGTTTAAAATCAGGGGAATTTATTGTACCCTTGATTTACATAATGCTGTAAAAGGATGACTTGTGAAAGGATGTGAAACTGTCAAACCCTTTTCATAAAAATTGCCAAATGGCTTTCTAGAAATTTTATTAGTCAATAGTCTGAGAGTTACTAGGGATTTAAAATCACCAGGATTTGGTAACATATTGATTAGATATATGTGTGTGACAGAGAGAAAAAAGTAGGAGAGAAAAAGAAAAGAAATAATTTTCAGATTTATAACTTGTTCTACTAATAGGTAGATGTATGTATCAATAACCAAGACTATAATTTCCGAAAGAGGAGTAAATCTGATGTGCAGAAGATGTGGCTTTCAGGCATCCCTGGGGCATCCCACAGAGCCACCAGCCTGGACATCAGTGTCTGAGTTGGAGCTATAGGTCTGGATCGTGTATGAAGTAAGACCAATGGTGAGATCACCTAGCTAGAGTGTGAAGAATAAGAGGCTAGAAGCTGAGTTCCAGGGAACTCACACACTCCCAAAGACTTGGCCTTGGACTTCCCTGTCTGGGGGAGCCTGGGATGACTGGGATGTTTCTAGGACATTCTAGAGTTTTCATCTACTCTAGCAAGCACCTAAGATGGCTCTAGAGTTCCCTAATTGAGTCATCCCTTGGGTTCAGCCCTAATAAAATGGGTTGATGGGGTCAGAAGTTGAGGGATAGATTTTCTGTGTTCATTTCCTCCCCACCCACCTACATTTGTTGAATTTAACTTAGATTTTTCCACACAAGACTTTTCAATTATTCTAGGAAAACTGAGGAAAAATTATGCATTGAAAGTTCAGTAACGACACTGCAAAGTCTCAAAATTCTGTGTAGAACAGAACTTTAGGAGTCCCACCATCAGAATAGAACATTCTGGTATCTTGACCTCCAGGAGTCAAATGAATCATTCTTAAAAGAGTTTACTTTAAAAAACATTATTATAGAATGTCCAAGGTTTTCAGCTGTGCTTAGTGGGAGAAATACAAAAGTGTACATTGACTCCATGTTCCTGGAAGTGGAAATCTTGTATTAATTTTGCTTTAAAAAAAAATGTTGTCTAAAAATATTATTTATTTTTATTCTAAGTTTTGGTCTCCTCTTAAATTTGTCACCTCAGGCAAGTACCTCCTTCACCTCACCCTAGTTGTGGCCCTGTTTGGAAGTCATCTTAGCCTTGGCTGGTTTGGCTCAGTGGTTGGAGCATTGGTCTGCGAACCAGAGAGTCCCGGGTTTGGTTCCGGCTAGGGGCATGTACCAAAAAAATAAAAATAAGTAAGTCATCGTAGAACCTGGAGTAATTTTTTAAATTAATCCAAAATAGCCCTGGCCGGTTTGGCTCAGCGGTGAGAGCGTTTGCCCCGCCGGACCAAAGAGTCTCGGGTTCGATTCTGGTCAAGGGCACGTACCTCGGTTGCGGTTCTTCCCCAGCCCTGGTCAGGGTCGTGCAGGAGGCAACCAGTAGATGTGTCCCTCTCATGTCGATATTTCTCTCTCTCCGTCTCTCTCTCTCCCTCCCTCCCTCCCACTCTATCTAAAGATAAATAGAAAAATATCCTTGGGTAAGGATTAAAAAAAATTAATCCAAAACATGGCAAGAAGTGACAGAGAAGTAACTCAGAACAGTAAGACAAATAGAAAACATAATATTAATATAATAAACTTAATCCCCACAATATTGGAATGACATTTAAAATAATAGGCGGGGGTGCTCTAATGTTAAAAGGTCAAGGAAAAGACAAAGATCCACAGTGAGTTCCATGTTTGCAATAAAAATAAAAAATACAAGCAGCAGCTGTGCTTGGATCTTAAAGGGCCCTTTGACAATAACAACATTCTGGAGTTTTTCCAACTTCCAGAACAGTCACCTTTTCCACACCCGGATGTTATTATATTTCATATTGTTGTTGTGCTAAGACAGGACCAGAGCTGAACTTGAACACGCAAGATTCAGCAGCCACTTGGGACAACAATGCTGGAAAGGAAATTTCTGGGCCCAGTGTGTCACCCCGTTTAGCCTGCTATCTTCAGGGACCTTTGTTCCCTGGCCATTGTCCTACCTTCTTCCCCAGCGCCACAAAATCACGTAAGTGGCCCCCTAATGTGGAGCTCCCAAGCCGGCATTCAATGACTGCCATCCACAAGCCGGGAAGCAGGTAAGTAACTGCCCTTAAGTGCACACTACCGACCCGAGAGCCCGCAGGAGGAAAAGGAGGAAACAGTAGCCTCAACAATGTTGTCAGTCTTTTATTTGTGGCGTATTTTAAATAATATTTTAAAAAATATTGTTTGCCCCTACAAATATCTGGACTTGTCATTATTCCTTTTTCAGCTTGTTGTATTTGGATTCACTGGGGACATCTCAATTTTTAGTTCCTTTGGGCAGTCAGAAAGAAGACCTCAATGTAAATCCACAAAGAATGTTTTATAAATTCTAGTAGGGCCCTGGCCAATTTGGCTCAGCGGTTGGAGCGTCGGCCTGCGGACCAGAGAGTCCCGGGTTCAGTTCCCACTAGGGGCACGTACCAAAAAATTAAAAATTCTAGCAGGTAGCAATATAACCTGATAGTGGGGCATAACAATGCACACCATTTGCTGAAAGCTTACTACAGACTAGGTACTCATCGAATTGCTGCCCACAGGTTACCTCGTTTGCTGCCCACGACAACACTGCTTTAAAGATGAGGAAACGGAAGATCAATTTGTTCAAAGTCACCCAGCTATTAAGTTGAAAAAAACTTCAATCCAGACTATCTTTCAAACCAAACTTATAACCACCACGCTATCTTCTTCCCAATGTTGCCTTGAAACATAAAATGTACCATTAAGGTAGCCAGAACTATTTGTCAATTCTCCTTAAGTTTCTTTTTTTTAAATCCTCACCCGAAAATATTTTTCCATTTTTGTTCAGATAGAGTAGGAGGGAGAGAAATGAAGAGAGGGAGAGATAGAAAAACATTGACGTGAGAGACACATCGATTGGCTGCCCCCCTCATGACCCTGACCAGGGCCAGGGACTGAACCACCACCAAGATACGTGCCTTTGACTAGAATTGAACCTGTGACTCTTTGGTCTGTGGGCCGATGCTCTAACCACTAAGCAAAACCAGTCAGGGCTCCTTAGGTTTCAAAAATCTATATTAACTCCAGAGAACATCTATAAACCTGGTTATTATTAGCTGACACAATATCTGCACCACAGAAGTTAAGAAACATATGCACTCATATATAGAGTATAAAACTGAAAGCAACAAATTAACAAATAAAAACTCATAGATACAAATATACTATGGTGGTTACCAGAGGGAAGGGGGGTGTCGGGGGCAGTAAAGCAGGTCAAATATATGGTAACAGAAGGTTTGGCTTTGGCGGTTGAGCTCACAATACGTACAATATACAGATGATGTATCATAGAATTGTACTCTTGAAATCTATATAATTTTATTAACCAGTGTCATCCCAATAAATTTAATTTTTAAAAATCCGCACCACAGAGAACTGTGTTTGAACACTAACTTCATTCTTAGGTCACTTGTCCTTGTAGGTATCTGATTACTGAACGCCTCTGGAGAAAATCACAATGTCTGGCAGACTGCTAATGTATACATTCTTGGTCACCAATTTTTACTGATCCTGTTGATGCTAGTGTGATATTATTATGTCCAAAATCCATTTCAAATCTTTTCCATCCTGTCCTGCAGTAGACAGCTCCCAAGATTGCTCCTAGTGATTGTGCCTCCTAGTATTTGTGCCACTGACTGTGGGCTACACCTGGTGAATTGCTTCTAACAACTGGGATACAGCAAATGTGATAGAATGTCACTTCTGAGAGTATGTTACAAAAAGACTTTGGCCTCTGTCTTGCTCACTCTCTCTTGCTCTCTCTGATGGAATCTAGCAACCAGTCCCTATGGTGAACCCCAACTGGAGGGAGAGCTTGCACAGAAAAGCACACTTCTTGGTCTAACAGCTCAGGAGTAAGTGAATTCTGTCAGTTATCACTTAAGTGACCTTGGAAGCAGATCTTCCCCTAGCTGAGACGTCAGAGGACAGCAGTCCCAGCTGACATCTTGACTGGAACCTTGTGACAGATCTTGAAAACCCAGCTAAGTGACATCCACATTTCTGACCCACAGAAACTGTGCAATAGCAATACTGTTTTAAGCCATTACATTTTGGAGCAATTTGTTACACAGCCTTAAATAACTAATACATCTTCCAATTTTAAACGTCTCCTTCCCAACACACACATACACCCTTCTTGTCCTAATCTGACCATCTATTTCATGGAGAAAATAGTTTTGTTTCTCTTAGTTAGCAATTTCTTTTTCTTTTTTATCTTTATTGTTGAATGTATTACAGATGTTCCTCATTTTCCCCCCATTGACCCCCTCCTCCCCACTCCCGCCCCCCTCCTGCATTTTCCCACACTGTTGTCTGTGTCCACTGGTTATGCGTATATGCATATAAGTTCTTTGGTTTATTTCTTCCCACCCCCCAAACCCCCCTTCCCTTTGAGGTTTGTCAGCCTAGCAACCAATTTGTTCTTTTTAATTCCTTCACCTTTTTCACCCATTCCTCCATCCCCCTTCTATCTGGCAACTAACAAAATGTTCTCTGTATCTATGAGAATGTTTCTGTTCTGCCTGTTCATTTTGTTTGTAGATTCCATTGTCGATAGCTATGTATTCATTGCCATTTTGTTTGTTCATATATTTTATCTTTTTCTTCAAAAAGACCCTTGAACATTTCATATAATAACGGTCTGGTGGTGATGAACTCCTTCAACTTCTTCTTGTTTGGGAAACTCTTTATATGGCCATCGATTCTAAATGACAGCTTTGCAGGCTAGAGTAATCTTGGTTGTAGGTCCTTTTCATCACTCTGAATATTTCTTGCCACTCCCTTCTGGCCTGCAAAGTTTCTTTTGAGAAATCAGCTGACAGTCTTATGGGAACTCCCTTGTAGGTAACTAACTGCTTTTCTCTTGCTGCTTTTAAAATTCTCTGTCTTGAACCTTTTGCATTTTGATGATGATGTGTCTTGGTGTGGGCCTCTTGGGGTTCATCGTGTTTGGGACTCTTTGTGCTTCCTAGACTTGTCTGTTTCCTTCACCAAGTTAGGGAAGTTTACTGCCATTATGGTTTCAAATAGGTTTTCGATTTCTTGTTCTCTCTCTTCTCCTTCTGGCACCCCCAAGATGCGAATGTTGGCACGCTTGAAGTGTCCCAGAGGCTCCTTACACTATCCTCATTTTTTTTTATTCTTTTTTCTTTTTGCTGTTCTGATTGGGTGTTTCTTGCTTCCTTAGATTCCAAATCAATGGTTTGCTTCTTGGCTTTACCTACTCTACTATTGAATCTGTGTAAATTATTCTTTATTTCAGTTAGTGCCTCCTTCATTTCTGACTGGTCCTTTTTTATGCTCTTGAGGCCCTCACTAAGTTTGCTGAGGTTCTCACTAAGTTCATTTAGCATCTGTATAAGCAGTATTTTGAATTCAGCATCTGTTAGGTTGCTTATCTCCATTTCGCTTAGTTTTTTTCTTGGAGATTTTTTTCTGTTCTTTCATTTGGGACCAGTTTCTTTGTCTCCTCATTTTGGCTGCCTCCCTGTGTTTGTTTCTGTGTATTACTTAATGGGAGGTATGGGGCTCGCTGAGACCAGATGCTGCTTGTTTGAAAGAATTTAGGAAACCCTGAAGCAGGATCCAAGACAGGTCAATCCTATGGTTAAGCAAGTGGCAACAGCTTGGGTGGGCCTAAAAGTTGGGTGGGCAGGGCCTCAGGGAGTCATATAGGGCGGGGCTAGCAGTGTGAGCCAGGTTGCTGGAGTCCCAGATATGGCTTCTGTCTGCCGCCCCAGGGAAGGGCTCACCAAAGGAACAAAGGCCTCTGACAGCACGTTTGTCCCTGAGAAAGCCCCTCTTCAGCCCTCACTCCAGTGCCAAACAGCTCAATTCTTCCCTGTATGTCTCTGGTGCCCCTCAAGCTGCCTCCACTCCAAGCTCAGAGGGAGAGAGTCCGATAAGTCCGTGCGCGGGCCCTTTAAGAGGAGCTGCCTCGGGCTCCAGCCGCCTCAGCCTCCCTGAGCCTCAGTTCCTGCTGGTTTTCCAGCCAGAAGTGATGGGGATTCTCTTCCTGGCACTGGAACCCTGAGCAGGGCAACTTATGTGGGACGGGGACCCCTCAGTCCTCAGGGAGGATGTTCCCAGCCGAGGTGTCCTGATTTTATCCGCCACACGTGGGTGTGGGCCCAGCCCGTCCCCTCCGCCCCTCCTACCAGTCTGGATGTGGCTGCTGCTTTAATTCCGTAGTTGTAGGACTTCCATTCAGCTTGATTTCAGGCGGTTCTGAATTATGGCTATTCTGTAGTTTAGTTGTACTGTGATGTGGTTGTGGGAGGACGCGATACCACATTTACCTACCCGCCATCTTGACCGGAAGTCCTTAGTTAGCAATTTTCTCAACTTCTCAAAAGCAAATCTGCTCTTAATAGCATCCAATCCATTAATCCTTTCAGTAATTGTCGATGTTCTTCCTCCTATCTAAGGCTAATCCACTCACCTATCCCTAAACGTCACTGTCTCTAGTCTCTTCATATCTTGCACAATTAGCCCCTTTTCTCTTATATTTTTATCATCTTCTTCTGCTGGATCCTTCCCTGTCAGCATTTAAATTGCTTAAGTCTCTCCCATCCAAAAACACAAAACTAAAACTGGCTGACCCATCCCCTCCTCTACAGGAACTCCTTTCTCTCCTCCCTATTGTTAAATGAGAATTCTATGGTTGTTATCTCAATCTGTTTTCCTAATTATTGCTTAATCTACTTGGATATAGAATTCTCACCCCACCCCAACCCACCCCCATAGAACTTAAAACTGTTCTTACTAAGGTCTTCCACCAAAAGCACCCACAATGCTTATTTTTTTTAATTTTTTTTTGGTACGTGCCCCTAGCGGAAACCGAACCCAGGACTCTCTGGTCCACAGGCTGACACTCCAACTGCTGAGCCAAACCAGTCAGGGCTTGATGCTAAATCTAAAGGATCGTTACTAAACTTCATTTAGCTTGACCACATGGAGGCCTTTGACATGGCCAATCATACCCTCTTTTGAAACATTCACCTCCTTGATGATATATTCCTCTGGTTTTCCCTTCTCCAGAGACTGTCCTTTCAGATTCTTCCTTTCCTACTCAACCCATACACATTGATACTTCTCAGGGATAAAGTCCTACAACCTCTTCTGACTCTATAGACCAAGAGTTCAAACTCTGATGCTTTAGGAACAAGGCAGGTAAAAAAGAATAATGTAATCTGGGTGGACCTAAGACGTTAGAAAGTGAGGAGGGCTGTGGTAAACTGGATAGCTCATATCTCAAACAGAGAGGGTAGTCTCCATTTGGCTTAATCCGATTTTATGCAGGAAAGTAGCCTTATTTGTTGGGATTTCCAAAAAGCCTATTACTATGTACAATTTCTTCGATTTAAAAAAACACTGTGTGAATAATAATGATGAGGAGGATGTTGAAACCTACAAGGTGCTAGTCTATTATCCCTGCAGATTTTTCTTAAATAATCTCATCCTTTTCCATCGCTTCTATACCCACTTTATATGGAAAATCTCTAAGGTTAGCTCTCTCACCTAGACTCTATTCGGGTCCCTATACAAAGTGCCTTGTTGACATCATCTCCATTCAGTTGTCTCCTTAAAATTATCCCTCTCCTCCCCATCCTCTCTCCCAACCAGTTACTCCACTTGTATTCCCTAGTTTGGTAATGGTACCAACTGTCAACGGCTCCAGTCAGAAATTTGGGAAGCCATCCTTGACTGTTTTTCTCTTGTCACGAATATATTCAATATTACATATTTAGTACCAATGACATACTTTCCAGCCATTATTCTATCACTAAATTCCATCCAGTTTTCTAATCCCATTTGCCACCATGGTTTCATCTAGATCACCAACAGCCTCCCAACTGGTCTCTATTCTTGCATCTTGTCTCATTTAATCTATTCTCCATATTAGGGCTAGAATTCTCACACTACACTGTAACAGCTCAGTCTTATGATGCCACTATTCTGTTCAGTCTCCAAGGCTTCCCTTTGCCAGGATAAGAAAAGATTACATCTTTAACAGTGTTTGCAAGGCCCCTGAGGGTCTATCCCAGCAGCATTCTTTCAGTCTCTGGAATGCTACAATCTCTGTGCCCTGGCTAAGAACACTCAAACTTCAGGTTGCTTCTTGAAGGTCATTAGCTTTCCTTGACCCTCAGATTACATTGTTCTTCCTATCTCGTAGCAATGAACTGTTCAAGGTGTCTATGAGACCCAGATTTCAAAGACAGAAACCCCATATGCTGTGTTCACCTCTGGATTTCCCAGTCCCTAGAGCAGTGCCTATCACAGCATTGACGCTCAATAAATGTTGAAATAATGGTTACATTCACCTTTGCAAAGAGCTGTTTGAATTCTTCCCTAATTCCCACCCTCTTCTCTTTTTAGAGGAAAGAATAAAGGTGAACTATCTCATTTTCCTTAAAAACAACAAACCCTCCCCACCCCCTGAATGAAGGAGCCAGTCACGTGAGGCCGATTACGGTCACTGGCCTCTTTAAGCGCGGTGGGGCGGGGAGGGTGTGGACAGCTGCACCATGTGTAAGTAACCCGAGCAGAGGCACCAGGTCCTGAGCCCAGCGAGCACGTGCTGCCGCAGAGCACCAGAGGGCGGGCGCCGGGAGGATGACCGTCCCAGGCGGCAGGACGTGCTCGCGCCCGTGGCCGCCGCAGCCCGCGCCGCGGCCGCCGGGTGTCGGAGCGAGCGCACGTGCGCCGGCCGGACCCGAGCGGGAGGAGCGCCGGGCTCTTGCGAGGACATGGAGGGCGAAGCGCTGTTTAGGGGTAGGGAAAGGCGTGGGGCGACGTGTGCCCCGGGAGGGGAGAGCAGAGCAGGGAAGGAGAGGCTTTGAGGGACGGAGAGGCAGGGAGGATCCCAGCTAGGTAAGAGCTAGGTAAGGCGGGCCGATCTCGGGCGGGGGAGGAAGGGGCGGGGCGGGGCCGCAGGAGCCGCGGAGGAGACGCACCGCGGGCCCACGTTGCGAGTTCTTCCGGAGGTCCGGCTGGGGGCGCTCACACTTGGGAGTCGGACGGGGATGGGTGGTGACAAGATCCCCGCCGTGGCTTAGCCAGGCCCTGCACCGGCCCAACCCCCCGCAGCCCGATTTCCTCCTGCTGCGCGCGCACGCGCGCGCGGCCTCGTCGCGCCGAGCGCCAGGCCTAACGGTTGGCTCCTCCCCGCCACTAGAAGGGGGCGGGGGGCGTGCCGACCCTCTGAGGTCTGCGCTCGGAGGCGGCCGCGTCAGCCGAAGCCCGACGCGGTGACGCAGTACGTCGACGTAAGTGACGCGCAGGCCCGGGCCGCTCCTCCTTCCTTGAGTGAGTGCCGGCCCGTTCGGGGCGGGGGAGAGGAGGGAGGGCAGGGGAGGGAGAGGCGGCCGGGGAGTCGTTGTGGGCCGCGGGCCGGACCGGGTCCCGGGGCGGCGGGAGCCAGGGCCGGGCAGAAGGGCTTGGCGGGCCGTTAGAGGGCCGCGGCGCTGTCGGCCCCCTCCCCTGACGGACCTGCGCGCCCGGGCGCCCGGAGCCTCCGGCGCGGTGCCCGCCCCGCTCCAGCTCGCGTCTCCCGACTCCAATTAGGTCAGGCTCGGAGTCCAGCGGCCGCGGCTCCGGCCCCCGGCGCGCGGCCGCCACCGGCTCGCCTTTCTTTCTTCTCTCGCCTTTCTCCCCTCTCGCCTTACCCTCCCCCCCTCTTTCACGTTGCTGGGGTGTTGGTTTTTGTTGTTTTCTGCTTTGGGGGTTCTGTTCCCCAGCCCGAGCTCATGGGTGTCCATTACCATGCTCCTCTTTTGTAGAGCAACCCGACGGCCATGGAGGCCGAAGAGACGATGGAATGCCTCCAGGAGTTCCCTGAACATCACAAGATGATCCTGGACCGATTGAATGAACAGCGAGAGCAGGACCGGTTTACTGACATTACCTTGATTGTCGACGGTGGGTAGGGCGGGGGGCTCCGAGGCGAATGTGGGCTCTGGTTCTCCCTCCCTTTTCCCCACCCGCCTTTTTACTCACCCCCTGCGGGCTCCCTATCAGATCCGAGGGTGGGCGCCGGCCGGGCACTTGACAGTGTCCGCTCACATGGACTGCCCTGCAGAAGCTAGTTGGCGGGCAGGCTCGCTTTCGACAAACCGTGGCACTTTAACCCCTCGGAGTTTTCCCACTGCACACTCGAGTTCAGGATTATGGCGTGGGCACAGGGAGGATGTCTCCAAATGCGTGGTGAATAGTCTTCTCTGGATGAGCTGCTTTGAGGAGTATCTCCCGGGACTCATGCTTTTCAAATGGTCTTGGAGGGAGACGGAGAATCCTTTGCAGCACTGGTACTCTGTTTGGGGACCCGCAGAGTGAAATGGGGTCTTTATCTGTCTTGGGTGTTGTCATTGTAATGGAGGCAAACCCAGCATGGGTGTCCTTGCAGCGGAGTGAAAATGGGCTTCTTCCAGACATTAGGCATATTAAAATGTTTCCCATAGCAGACACCTCCTGCTTCCTGCTTGTTCTGTGGCTTTTTCTCCTCTCTTCCTAAATGACCTATAACCTTTTGGGTGGTGTTTATGTTTAGCAGTTTCAATTGAACAGGGTATGCCTTTCACTCTTCAGTTAAGTGGTAGAAGGTTCCTACCTCCTTAAGTATTATAAACTGGCCTTTATCAAACTGAATTAATAAGGTCTTTGAGGTAAAGATCGGGTTTTGTGTCTTATTGAGATTAAAATTTGTCAAGAAAGCTGCCCCCCCCAAAAAGTGTGTGTGTGTGTGTGTGTGTGTGTGTGTATATATATATATGTTTTTTTTTTGGTGTGTGCCCCTAATGGGAACCGAACCTAGGACTCTGGTCTGCAGGCTGATGCTCCAACCACTGAGCCAAACCAGCCAGGGTGCCAGAAATATTCTTAATTTTAGTTCAGTAATGTGTATAGTTTCATAGTTATGAAGAAAGATTTGCTTGATTTATTTTTCTAACTTGTTTTCTAGTTTCGTGATTGATTTTTGTGAATGTGTATGATTTTATTTTCTTTTTGTCTAGGTCACCATTTTAAGGCCCACAAGGCTGTTTTGGCTGCTTGCAGTAAGTTCTTCTACAAATTCTTTCAGGAGTTTACTCAGGAACCTTTGGTGGAGATAGAAGGTAAATGCTTGTTTTAAATAAAACTGCTTAGCAAATGTTATAATTGACGAAGCTTTAGACAGTTAATTTAGCAAGATACCATGGGACGGAATCAGTGGGTTCTGTTAGGGGACTGGCTAAATTGTTCTTTTGACACCTGAGAATTCTTACTTTCAGTAAAGTGCATGGTACAATGATCTGCCAGGAAAAACTCCTACGTTAGATGGTAGGTGTTGGTCTCTTAAAGGAGTCTTTTCCTCTGCTAAAACCAGTGGTCACTCACTGTCTTTTGAAAACATGTATGACTAATAAATTACCATGTTTGTTCAGTAGGCTTATGTTTCAGATTGGGGATGCTAAAGGATACTGTAGCGGTCTCTACCAGGAGAGGTACAGATGACATGCTCAGTGTGAAGTAGGCTGCCAAAATGTGGAAGGGGTTAGAAAAGGTGAACTGTAGTAGCATTCAGAAGTTCTAATGGTTATAGAAGGTCAGGGATGGAAAAGGCTATCCACTAGACACTGCCTTACAATAGTAAGTGATTTTTTTGTACTTGCTTGACTTTTCTGTAATAATGGTCTGCCAACTGCTAGGTATTGTGCTTTGTAGTTTATGTGCATTTCCTGGGGTTCACAGCAGCAATCCTTTGAAGTAAGTGGTATTATTTCCAATTTATACATCAGGGAACAGGCTCTAAAAGGTTACTTGCCCAAGGTTGCCCAGCTAGCAGGGGAGTCCCAATTCAGAACTAGGAACTAAATCAGCATGCCTACATTAATATCAAATTTTAACTTCTTTCAAAAGAAAGCTCTTGAGTTTTGATTTTTTATTTTTCACAGTGTCTGTACTCTTTGTTATGAATGTGTTGCCTAGAAACACTATTCCCTTGGAAAAAATTTTGTGCCTAGGAGAGTACAAAAAATATAAAGAGTTAAGAATATTCTTTTATTTTGGTACATTCCAGTTTATTTAGCATTCTAGCTGCTGTGCCCATGGGTAGATTATTTTCTGGTTTTCTGTGATGGACAGAGCACAGGCATAATGGAAATCCATAAAGCTTACTAACATGGGACTCTAGCTGCCCAGGATGGTATTGGGTTTTATTGCAAGGTAAGATTTTACGCATTTATTCACCTGAGGTACTGTGTGACCCCCCCAAGACAGGTTACTTTACCTCAATTGCATTTTAGCCTCCTCATCTGAAAAGTAGATTAATAGGCTTGATTAGTTGAAATAGCGTATGCCTGGCGTAGTGTTTAGTGGATTGTTAAAGCTTAATAAATAGGGGCTACTTGTCAGTTGAGTACCTATTATGCTAGACCCATGAAATGAAGAATTGATGAATAAGACAACCCTTTAAACATTTGCAAATTTAATCATGGATGAGCAACAGGTGAAGAAAAGAACACAAAAAGTGTTACAGAACTTTTATTGTGGAATGGTATCTCTGAGGAAGGAGAATGGGTGGTTGAGTCTGCCTTCGAGATTTGAGAGATGGGAAAGAAAGGAAAAAAGTAAATGGCCAGGCTAGGTTGTGGATTGCTGGTGCAGCAAGGAGCACTGAGCTACCTGAAGAAGTAGGGTCTTCTCTCCTGAAGACCAATCATCTTGGGATGTCTCGTACCTCTCAGTACCTCTGACCTGCTCTGCCCATTACAGTACACACACAGCCTTCAGTGTTTAAACTGTAGACTGATAAAGTAAAATGTAAGAACATTTTCTGGTTTTGTTATTTGCCAGATCCAGGTTTAAAGAATCCATTGGGCTCGGTGTCTTCTTTTATTTTTTTATTTATTTATTTTTATCCTCACCCGAGGATATTTTTCCATTTTTTTGTACAGATAGAGTGGGAGGGAGAGAGAGAGAAACATCGATGTGAAGGGACACATCGAGTGGCTGCCACCCGCACGACCAACCAGGGCCAGGGACAAACTGCAACCGACGTACGTGCCCTTAGCGGGAACCGAACCCGGGTCTCTCCAGACCGCAGGCCGACGCTCTAACCACTGAGCCAAACTGGCCAGGGCTCGGTGTCTTCTTAAGCCGATAGCTTTGGGATGGCTTTGTTCTCTGCCTAGCTCACCTGACAGTAGAGAAAGCCCTGGGTGTGTAGTTAGAAAACCCGCGTGGTAGTCCCGGCTTTCCTCTTTGTTAGTTTTGTAACCTTGGGCATCCTGACTTTTTCTTTTTTTTAATCTGAAAATATGTTAAGTAATTTTGGACCATGTTGTGGATATTTTGAATATTATATCATCACACTCTGGGTGCTGTTAAAATCCTCTGGAGAATGCTTTTGTGGTTTTGATTTTGGTTTATTTTAGGGGGCAGTCAACCTGGTTTGGGTCAGACTGCCTTATGTGGGCTGTGGATCCAGTTCCAGTTTTGTTTTCAAAACCTTTGTTGTGCTATTCAGGTCCCAGGTGTGCCAACCTGGGTGGTAGTTCACGCCATAGTGCAGTTCTCAAAGCCTTGGCAGGTCAGTTCCACACGTGTGCAGCTTGGTGGTGAGCTTGAGCCTGCATACACAGATTGAGAAGACCTAGCGCAGGTCTCTGATTTCCTCCACACATTAGCTCCCAGGAGGTTATTTTCCTGGTCCTCCATCTAGAAAACCAGGGTTTGTTTTATCCTCCCTGTGCGATCTACACTTCCCATCATGAGACCCATTTCGTGGACAAAGTGGTGAGAGAAAAAGGAGAGAAAATAATTAGCAAGAATTCTCTCCATGCTCTTTACATCATCATCTCTCTCCTAGCTCTCTGTCAAAGAGAACTTTCTCTTAGACTTCAGGTTCTTGCTTGGTGGCCACCAATCATGGGTGCACAGCATCAGAACTGGGGCTTGCCTTGAGGGAGCGCTGATAGAAGAATACAAACGAAGTATTTTTTCCACACAAACACATATACTCTCCATCTTCTTTCCTGGCTCTGCAGCAGAAAGAGTATTTCTTGAAGCTTCTTCTGTCCGAACCTGCTGCACACTTAAGGGGTTTGGACCATCCTCAAGGCTAAGCTGGGACATGTGAGAGGAAAAATAGAAACCAGGAAACTCACTGCTGCTCTTTTTTCAGTTTTGATTCCTCTCTTCAGTCTGCTTGCTACCGTTTATTTTTCAGAGTCCTTGTACATTTGCTTTATTTATTTTGTCCAGGATTTTTAGTTATAATCAATGGAGAAGATAGAGTAGAGTGTGCTTTCTCCATCTTAGCTAGAACTGGAGTCCCCCCATTTGTAACATCTGAGAAATGACCTGTAGTGGTGGTTCTCATCTTCTGCCGCACATTAGAAACATCAGGGGAGCTTTTGTGAGTACTAATATCCAGGCTGTATCTCCAGATGAATTAAATCAGTCTTTGAGGGTTGGGATCCAAGCATCTGTATTTAAAAGTTGTCTAGGTCCTTGTCATTCAAGGTGTGGTTGGAGGACCAGTGATGCATGAGCATCACCTGGGAGCTTGTTAGAAGTGTAGACTCCTGAGCTACACCCTAGACCTACTGAATCAGTCCAAGATACTAGATGACTCCTATGTACAGCAAAGTTAGGGCAGCACCACCCAAAACTCAGAACCATTTTGGTGTGTAGCCAGTATTGAGAACCACTGTCTTAGAGGGTTTTGTAAAAGCAAATGACATGCCTGTAAAGTAAATTTCAGTTCTAATACGCGCTATGAGTATAAACTGTCACTAGATGCAGGCTTAGTTACTGCGCTCCCTGTTTTCTAGGTCCTCAGTGAAGTAAGTTATCTTTAATTAGAAGCAGAGGTTCACCTTTGACTTCAAATAAAAATTCTTATCCTGAAAGCCAGTTGCTTTGTGGGTTGTGACTTGGATTTACACCACATAAAGTCTTCAATGAACATTAATTTCCTTGTTCAGAACATAGCCTCTAACCTGAGCCTCTAATTTTCTGAACCCATTCTTTCTCTATTCCTCCCGAAACCACATCCATAAGCACCTAGTTTTCTCTCTAATAGCAGCTCTACCATTGTGTCAAATTTTAGTCCTTACTATCAAGGACAGAACATCCAAGTACATGTTCATGCATCCTTTTTGAGTGACCGTGTTTACCAATTGGGGGAATTCCCTAAGACTAGAGAAATTACAGAATGCCTCTTTTTTGTTTCTTCCTCAAAAAAAGAAGACTTAGATTAAGGTGTTAATGTTAACATTTTCCTCAGATACTTGGTTAGAAAAATTGTATTCTATAGCACACTTCTATTATGAACGGATAAATGGGACAATGGGCTGAGACTTGAAAGTTACCAAATTAGTCCTGATAGAGAATACATCATCTACCACCACATCACTTCCCTGGGTAGGAGTTAATCAGTTTAGTTCTTGTTAGCTGATCAGTCAGGTTAGTGGTCTGTTCCTATGACCAGTGCTAGGTTGGCCGCATCAGAAGCACCCAGGGTGTTTATAAAACAGTTTCCTATCTCAGTTTTTATTTCAGAGATGAGGGGCCCATGCTTTTATTAAATCTGCAGGTGATTCTGGTTAACCAAGATTGGGAAGAGTTCACATAGTCAAATCCTTGAGGCTGATTGTTTCTTGAAATTACACATTTTTAGAATTTCTAAGGATACTGCAGTATGTTTATTACAAAATACTCCCAGTGGGTTGGGGTAATACTCTCCAGTCAAATATTTCAGCAGTGTAGCATATTACTATTTAATTGGGATAAAAACTGTAAATACCTCATGTCAGTTCAGATCAAATTTTAGGGAAAACTTCTGGTTTTAAGAAATTAGGGGACTTTGGGATTATAAATTAGAGATTGTGGGCCTGTAGTGAATGAGCCCATGGATATTCAAACTCTTCCAGGCAGGAATGTTTCCTGCCATCTCCTATTTGAACATCTTTTTTTTTTATCCTCACCAGATGACATTTTTCCATTTTTGTTCAGATAGAGAGTGGAAGGAAGAGAGAGAGAGAGAAACATCAATGTGAAAGGAACACATTGAGTGGCTGCCTCCCTCACGACCCCAACCAGGGCCAGGGACAAATTGTAACTGAGGTGTGTGACTTTGACTGGAATTGAACCTGCGACACATTGGTCTGTGGGCCGACAACCACTGAGCCAGATTGGCCAGGGCCTATTTGAACATCTTTATCATGGACTTTGAAGTTGGACCATTGGTTTGATCCTAGTTTTATTATCACTTAATGACTATGTGACTCGGGTGAGTTACTTAACTTCTCTGTGTCTCAATTTCTTCATTTGTAAAATGGGGATTATAATAGCAAGTATCTCAAGGGGTTGTTATAGGAAATAAGTGAGTTAGTACTTGTAAGGTATTTAGAGTTGTGCCCGAATTATACATGTTAAACATTATATATGTGTGTCTTCTATTAACAGTCAAAATTTCATTCCATTTTAGGAAAAATTTACACATTGTTTTTAGAAAGGACTTTACTGCATTTTGAAAAATTTGGTCAAAACTTTCTCAAAAAAAAAGAAAAGTGCACTCCAGTTATCCATCCCTCAGGCTATTTTCATATAAAAAAGAATAATATGGTCGAGCCCAGCCAGTGTGGTGTGGCTCAGTGGTTGAGCATCAGCCCATGCACCAAGAGGTCACTGGTTCAATTCCCAGTCAGGGCACCTGCCCAGGTTGTGGGCCAAATCCCCAGTGTGGGGCATGCAGGAGGCGGTCATTTGATGGTCTCTCTCATCGATGTTTATAGCTCTCTCTCCCTCTCCCTTCCTCTCTCTCTAAATAATAAAGAAGAAGAAGAATATGGTCAAAAGACACCCAGGTTTAAAAAAAACAAAAAGGTTTAGCAGACCCAAATAAAATTAGCCATTAGTGAATCCAGTTATTTTCATTTCCTTATTTGGTAGCATGTAACATGGTCCTATTACATTATATTTTGTGGTGTTTCTCATTATTCGGTTGCCTTCAGACATTTTGAAGATGCATATACTGAGGCTCAGGGATTCTGATTTGTCCCAAGTCACACAGGTCTTGGAGAGCTGGGACTAAACTAAAACTTTGAAGTTCTGACTCCCCGAATGATGTACTTTCCTTACACAGATAGGGGATGGTGGATATTCCACCAGTATTCTTACTATTGTCCTAAAGGCCACATTGAGGTGGATAAAGTGCATGGGGAGAACATCAAAATATTTGTGTATTTGCAGTTGTGCATATTGTGTGCAGTTTGGACTTGGGCGTTTTTTAGCATTAAAATTTTTATGTTAAAACGAGTTTTCTCTTCGTTCCTGTCAGTGGTTGTTTTTTTTGTTTTGTTTTGTTTTTTAGCTTTGCATTAGCAAACTAAAATAATATATATAGCTTTGAAGGGCATAAAAAAATAGAGTATCCTTTTGGGCCAGGATTTAAACAGAAGACTTGTGAAGAAAAGTTGGAATCGTGGAAGTTTATTTTTAAAAATGATTTTAGCTTGTATTTCTCTTTGTGTGCCTGCATTCTAGGAAACATTGGGTTAGGTATTATGTGAGGTACCTTAAGTAGCTTACTGTCAAGAGCTGTCCATCAGTTGTAATTGTCAGACCGGGTACAGAGTTCAACCTGGGGGAAGTATTCAAGAAGGTTTCATTAAAGATACAGCATTAGAATTGGGCCTTTCAAGGTTGTGGGATTTGTGCAGAGATACAGCAATTAGGCATTCAGGCAAGAGGGCAGGTGTTAGTGAAGGCAAGGAAGCTCTCAGGAACTGAATGGGCTTAAGAATCAGTATGACATGTGTTTGATATAGTTTAAAATGTAGAAGGGAAAATGGTGTTAAATAGAAAAATAAATGAAATAAGGCAGAGTGGTACTGAACTTGGTTTGCTAAGCCATGGAAAGCCATTGATTGTTTTGGACTCGAGAAGATGCAATGCTTGCTCCCTGGCAGGGACCAGAGCATGTCTGGCGTGGAGTAGTCAGCCAGCTCATGTTTGAGTGACAGGCTTTCCTCTTCTGTAAGGGCCATAGGAACTCTTTGGGAACGGTCTTAAGGTAGTTTGTTAGTTAGTGCTGGAACTTGGCTACAACAATATTTACTGTTACTGAGAATTCTGCCAGGAAATACTCTTCAAATGTGACAAGCACCAGTCAAGTTCCAAACACTTAGCTTTTTTTTCCTTTACTAAATGTTGTAAGATTCTAATCAACATGAATAGATGCTAATGCATGTCTTTTTTTACAGGTGTTAGTAAAATGGCCTTTAGTCATTTAATTGAGTTCACATATACCGCAAAACTAATGATCCAAGGAGAAGAAGAAGCCAATGATGTGTGGAAAGCAGCCGAGTTTCTACAAATGCTGGAAGCTATCAAAGCTCTTGAAGTCAGGTAATTATTTCTTTAATGAGGCACAGTTATATTCAGTAATGTTTACTGTGTTACTTAAGAAATTGTTGCATGTGTGATACCATAAAGAACTGAAATTTTCAAATTAAGAATATTTAAGGATTTATAAAATTCTTCTGGATACAAACTTTTCTTTCCCTCATACTTGATTTTCTGTACTTATGTAAAAACTGCTAAGGTTAACTAAAGGAGCATCTTTTGTATCTATAAGGACTAAGCAGCTTTTAAGGAGTTCTCTGTAAACTGTTCTGTTTAATTCAAGTTGTTAGTTATTTGTACCAAGCCTTATTCTAAAAAGGGTTTGGCTAACAAAAATTAACATAGGATTCTTTAAAAGTGAGGAAATTGGTAAAAATAAAATAGGCCAGGTAGGGGCAATAATCAGTGAAGTTAGATGGTGGCCGAAATGTATGCCATCTAAGTCTGTATACTTGCTAGTTGGACCAAATCTAGCTTTGAGTTCTGGAGCACCTAGTACAAAGAAAAAGGAAAAAGTAGTACATTATTCATGGTTATAATATGAGAACAAATTAATTGTGCAGAAGCCATCCCTGGCATCAAAACACACAATTTCTCCTAGGAAGTATTAAGAAAACATTAGCTGATATAATGAATAAAGACTGCACCATCTTTCACAGTGAATGGTGGCATTGTAATACAGTGACTCAAAACAAGTGCTCTGGAGTTAGGCTGCCTGGATATCATCCCAGCTCTACCACTGCGTGTGGCTTTAATGTAGTGAGCTGTCAGCAGCTCAGTGTCCTCCTCTGTCAGATGGGGATAATAATGATACTTTCTACATGGGATTACTTGTGAGAGTTAAATGAATCAGTGCATGTAAAGTGCTTAGCATGGTGTCTGGCACATACTACTCTAAGATGTAAACTGCTATTATCTCCTTGCTCTGTTCCTTAAGATGTTCCTCATGTAGGTCACTGGTGTAACATTAAAGGGCAGTTTGGTAAAATCAGTTTCACGTGGGCAAAATATTTCAGTCCAGCTCACTGGTGTGGTTTTAGTCAAAAGTCCTTGGCAACAGAACAGTAGAACATATTCTAGGTTGGATTTGGGGGGGCATTTGAGTTCTTGTGTATAGTCACAGGAGATGAAGGTGAGAACAACTGGGTGCAGCTGTTTTCTTAGTCCTATTTAGAACCTTAGAGGATTTATTATTATAGACTGAGATCCCTATAGTTTTTTACAATCATCAGTGCTTTTCAGTACAAATACAGTAGCATGTTGAATTATTTCTTGAACCAGTTAGGCAGGCATGTAGTATACTCTGAAAAGTTTTTTGAAAGTAGGAAGACAACAGTATTACATGTTGGCTGTTTATAATAATAAAATTTAAAAATAAAAATTAATTTAGTTGTAGTTAAATCTGTTTAAGGCAACTATTAAGAAGATTATTGTGTAACTTTTTTAGATACAGAAGGTGAATAAGGTGCTCTTTTCATAGTTGCAGTATGCGAGTATTTTGGGAATATAAAGTAAACTTTTTGAATGACACTGAAAAAATACTAGGACCTTATTTATTTTGCTGGAATTGCACCATTATTTGTTTAAATGAGATGGTTCCTGTTATTTGGTAGGAAGCAGCAGTTGCCTTACAGATTTTTCTCTCCCCAGCCTATTGAGGTATAATTTACATATAATTCACACATTTTTTAGTGTAGAGTTTGACTTTTGTTGATTTTGTACAGTGGTGTAACCACCACCACAATTAAGATAAGAACATTTCTATCACCGTAAGTTTTCTCATGACTTTATAGTGGACCTTGATCCCCAGCCCCAACCAACCACTGATCTGATTTTATCATTATAGTTTTACCTTGTTTAAAATTTCGTATAAATGAACTCTTACATTGTGTAGTCTTTCATGTTTGACTTTTTCACTTAGCATTATGTTTTACAGCAGTTCTCAACTTTCCTTAATGCTGTGACCCTTTAATACAGCTCTTCATGTTGTCTGTGGCGTATCTGCATGTGGGCGGACCGCCTGGAGACGGACAGAGGAGCGGTGTCTCAGTTCCTAAGACCATCAGAAATACGTGTATTCTGATGGTCTTAGGCGACCCCTGTGAAAGGGTCATTCAACCCCCAAAGGAGTTGCAGCCCACAGGTTGAGAACTGCTGTTTTAGAGAGTTTCCATGTTGTGGGTAGTACTGTTTTGTTCCATTTTATTGCTCAGTACTGTTCCAGTTGTATGGCTGTACCACCTGTTGATGGACATTTAGGTTGTTTCCAGTTTTTAGCTTTTATAAATAAACTGGCTACAAACATTTGTGTACATTCTTTGGGCATGTGCTTTCATTTCTTGCAATAAAGACCTAGGAATGAAATAGCTGGCTTATATGGTAGACATGTTTAATTTCTTTTATAATGCCAAACTGGCTTCCAAAGCTGTGTGCCATTTTACATTGCAGTCTGCGTGAGTCCCAGTTGCTCCATAGCCCTGCTAATACTCGGTATGGTGAAGCTTTGTCATTGTAGCCAACCTCGTAGGAATATAGTAGTTTTCATTGGCATTTCTCTAATGACAAATGATGTTGAGTGTTTTTTTGACATTTATCTTTTTTTTTTAATTCTCACCTGAGGGCATCTTTGCATTTATCTTCAGATAGAGCGGGAGGGAGAGGGGGAGGAAGAGAGAGAGAGAAACAGTTATGTGGGAGAGACACATCGACTGGTTGCCACCCACATGACCCCAACCGGGGCCAGGGACAAATTGCAACTGAGGTACATGCCCTTAGCGGGAACCGAACCCGGGCCTCTCTGGTCTGCAGGCCTATGCTCCAACCACTGAGCAAAACTGGCCAGGGCAACATTTGTTTATCTTTCGGTAAGGTAACTATTCACATCTTTTGCCCATTTTTATTTTTTTATTTTTAAAATATTTGTACTGGTTTTTAGAGAGAGAGGGAAGGAGAGGGAGAGAGAAACATCGATATCAATGTGAGAATGAAACATATAGATCAGCTGCCTCCTGCATACTTCCCCCCGGAGATCAAGCCTGCAACCCAGGCATGTGCCCTGACTGGGAGTCTAACCAGTGTATGAGACAACACCCAACCAACCAAGCCATACCAGCCAGGGCTCTTTTGCCCATTTTTCAAATTGGGTTATTGTCAAGAACTGTGAAGGGTCTGACATTTTATCCTTTTTGCAAGCAAAGTTTTATGGGTGCTGGCAGAAGACATGAGACTCTCGAGTCACAGAGAATGGACTTTATTTCTCTCTCAACCTGAGCTTCATGTTTGTATCAGTTTTCTTGTCTGCCCCCACCCCAAGTTCCACAGAGGTAACACAATGACCTCGGTGTGTGCTAAATTCACAGTGGTTTGCATCATAGTTGAGAACTCTGAGCTTTAGGAAACCCAAATCTTTTATAATCACCTGCCCAACCTTAGCCCCAGAGGGTCCGTTATCTTTAGTGCACTGGACAGTAAATGAACCTGCCCTCCACTCTGGAGGAAGACAGACTGTCTTCTAAGGCTGTTGCTGTACAAACCACCTTGAAAAGATAGTCCAGAACAGAAGGCTGTCGATGTCTTTGTTTACAAGACATGAGAAACATACGGGACCCATCAGAGTTGTCTGCCAACAATGTCCTGTTTCTACATTATTTTAGTTTTTAGTGAGTTTTCCCATAAGTATACCACTTTGTGGCATTGATTAATCTGACACATAGGGGCTGGGACCTAATGCATTCAACTCTTCTCATTCTGGGCTTAATTAAGGCAGCTATCCACAGAACTACAAACAGCAGATGTGGCTACCCTGCAGTGCTGGGCTTAACCATGCACCCATTCACCTGAGATCCTGGATTCAGCCAACTGAACAGTCCCTAGAAGGCCAGGTGGCTTTCTTCTTTAGTTTCTGGGTTGACTTTCAGTTTATCCCTAAACATTAATCTAAGAATGGCAAGATGTTTTAGCAATAGCACTGTCTCTATGTTGGCCCATAGGGAGGAAATCTAAGGCAAGGCTGTCATCAGGAATAACACAGCTAGTGGTTTGAGGCTGTCACCAATGCCTTTCTGCACCCCGGCAGTGTCATTGATCACGTCGACTTAAGTCAGGCACAAATTCTGTGTCGCCTTTTTATTTGTATAACTCTCATTATAGGGGAAACTACCCATGGTACATGCATAAATAACAAGTCATTTACTACTTCATAAAGCTCCCCCAAGTAACCAAGGGTAGCCTCATTTTGGAGAGATCTCTGCAGTTATCTGAGAACTAAACTAATTTACCCATGGTGTTTCCCTAAACACTGATGGTCTCTTCCACCCACCCCTGGGTTGCAAGTTGTCATAGTTTTGGGAAGGAAGGAACTTAGAACTTGGCTTCCGCACAAGAAGTACCATCCCAGGGGCACAGAGATGCTTGTAATAGAAAGTATTGTTTACTATTGTTTGTGCCCCAAAGCGGGACCTTCATCAGTCAGGGGCACAGGTTGACATTGCCTCGCTGTGCCCCCCACCCCTCTTCCTAGCTCAGAATAATTGAGTCTAGTCCTTGTTTTTGGAGTAACTGTCTGAATGTAGTCAGTTCAGTCTGTCCTGTTTGTCGTGAGCATCTGAATGTCAGCTGAGTGGCAGTCATTCACCTCACAAATTGAGCCTCAGCTTTGAGAATGGTAGTGGGACAAACATCTGGTGTTTCACATGAGACAAGCAGGAGCTTGGCCATCCCCCTGCTGTATCCAAAATCCTCCTTGGTAAAGTTAAGGAAAATGGTGGTTAAATAGTGGTCAGAGCTATCTGGCAGCGGGTAACTTCTCTAGCAGACAATTTCAGGTTGCTTGCAACAGTTGAGGAGAGCTGCACCAGCATTTCCCTACCTGTGGAAGGCTCTGGGAAGTTCTGACGGACATAGGTCATTGACGTCCCTTCCTCCCCTCTACTTCTGGGCTCTGAGATGTTCTCTCCCCATGTGCCAGGGTTGTTGCTTTCTCTCCACCTCCACACATCAGTGTGTCCCATTCTAGTAGCTATAACTTCATCTCTCTCCCAGTCATTGCCTCCTTACCCAGACCTTTCATCCTGGATGGTCCAGGACAAAGGCATTTTTATAACACTTAGTGACCCATTGTGTCTCCTGCTTTGGCTCACAAGGACCAGTGTAAGTGTCCTTAGCAAGCAGTATAATCAGTCAAGTGGTCATTATTCTTAGGATCTAGGATGATGTTTAATAAGAGAATCTGGATGGCTGAACTAGAATTAAGTTTGAACTACTGAGCCTACTTTTGACCTGATTGTCACCTGGACGAGGGACCAACTCAGGCTATGCCAGGGTTACCATTAGAGGTAAAGAAAGGGATCATGTTTAAGTATGGTCAGTGCAGAATCCTAAATTTTTGTGTAGGTTTATACAACTTACCATCTTTTTTGCCTTGCTTATTATCCAGGAGGCAGCTGAGAAGAGATGATCTTTTTCTGGGGACAGCTGAGTTTAGTGACCACACTGTTCACTTGGATATGTGGACAAGGAGGAGGTGGGGGAAATAGACTCAGAAATCTTTCTGAGTCAGTATATGAGGCCATTACCGTGCTCTTGGTATCAGCATCTGTGGATGGTGGGGAGTTGAAAGGTCCACCAATTACTGAGCAGCTTCTGGCGCATCATTATCAGACTACAGGTGGTCCAGAAAGCTTATTGTAAGACACAGATTAGTATTACCAACTTCAGAACCAGCTAATTGGACTAGAACAGCAACAGTGTAACCAGACCACGTGTCAGCAGTGGTGAGGTGCCACTGATAGTCTCCGAGATGGGGTCAGAGGTTGTGTGTACTCAGTCCACCAGGAACATTTGGAGACAGTGCCCTGTGTGTTGTGTCCTCCTCCACCATGAGACAAGCAGGCAGGTGTTACAACTCCAGTGTGCAATGGCAACTTCTCCATCAACAACATAAGATCCTTTACTACTTTCTCAGTTTGTGATGTTCAGAATAATGTTGGCTGTAGGTGTCAGTGATGGAAATCTGGGCATTTCAGGCTTAAGAAGCAGCTTGATTCTAAGGGAGGTGCCTGTACTCAAAGGTATTCCTTGCATTTTAGACTTACATGACCCTTACCTGGGCCTCTAAATCAGTGATCCAGACATTTCACCAGTGGGTGTTACTTGTTTCCATAGTTGTGGCCCCAAAGATCGGTGTCTTTAATCTGCCAAGATTTCCTAGTCTTCCACACAGCTAGGCCATTGGCAATGCTCAAGTCAGTAAAAAGAAGGCTCACTGTGGAGAATGTTGTCCAGAGCTGTGAAGGCAGCCTGGAGCTCTGCCCTCTGAGTAGAGCAAACCACATCCTCTTTTGCTTTTGCATAAATGGTGCTAAGGCTGAACACCGTCAGCCCTCAGCTTAGCTAAACCATCTGTGATCAGAGACCCCACTCATCTAGTGGTTTTCTTTGGGCAACGGAATAAGGATGCTACCACTTTTCCATGCCAAGCCAAGAGGGCAGCTGCTTTCTTGATTATGCTACCTCTCTTTGACAAGTGAGACTTGCTGGGCACATCTTGCCTTGCTAGTCATGAAGTCGTCGTTGACATACTCCTGAATGGCAATATCAGGCTAGAGAACCTCAAAGCCTCCTTCAGGTATCAGTTTCAGTAGGAGCCCAACAGCAAAGTAATCCTTTCTTGTCAAAGGGAGTGGACCTTGTAGCGGTGTCAGGTAATTGACAAGTCTAAAATGCAAGGAATACCTTTGAGTACAGGCGCCTCCCTTTGCCAAACGCTATAAGCTGCAGAATCTGTAGTCTCAGAGATGTCATTGGGGTTGTGGGGCCCCGAGAGTAAAATGGGTACCACAGCTTCCAGTGCAGCCTGTTGGTTGGAGCCCCCCTTAAGTGATGCTGATTTTCAGATTAGCTCACATAAAGAAAGAATGCTTGCCCAGCTGGTGTGGCTCAGTGGTTGTCAACCCACACACTAAGAAGTCACTGGTTCGATTCCCAGTCAGGGCACATGCCCAGTTTGTGAGCCAAATCTCCAGTGGAGGGTGTATAGGAGGCTGCCAATCGATGTTCTCTCTCATCGATGTTTCTATCTCTCTCCCTCTTCCTTCCTCTCTAAAATCAATAAAGGAAAAAAAGAATGTTCAAAGGAGGCATATACTATCTCTAGTACCCTAAATATTGTACCTCTCTCGATGTTTCTATCTCTCTCCCTCTCCCTCCCTCTCTAAAATCAATAAAGGGAAAAAAGAATGTTCAAAGGAGGCATATACTATCTCTAGTACCCTAAATATTGTACAGTGCTGGGCCTAAATTTTGGGGAGGAGGAAGTGAAGAAACAGTAGTTTTTCTTTTGCTGCTGGAGGGATTAAGTGTTGCGGATCCACCTGCATAGCCCCAAGAGACTTGACTTGGTGAGCAGGCCCCTGAATTGGTTGGAAATGTGATAATGCTGCAGTCAGAGCCTGTGAGAGTGAGACTACTGGCTTGCCAGCCAGCAGGATGTCAGCAATAGATTATAAACTTCAGACAGCATAAGACAGAACACTGTGCCTCATCCTGACACAGCTACTGATGGCAGGTGTCAGGGGAGTTTGTTCCAGTAGCTCTTTTCTACATGTGGCTCTTCCTAGTTGGTGATCCATCTCATCAGGTACTTGTGGGATGGGGAAGTGCAAATCCTGCTGTACATTCAGATGTCAGCAACAACAGTATGTAGGATCAGCCCCTCCTGCAGGGTCAGGTCAGCCTCTTCGCTGCTGTGAACCTGTCCAGACCCCATCAGTTGAGTGCAGGCGTCTCCTCTCCATGGAACCAGATGGGATGGTGACTGAAATGCCTGAATCAAATGAAGCCGTGAACAGTTGAGTCCTTTCCTTTGCTGAGTTTCCATCAGCATGCTGGGAGAGGTACATGTGGTGTCGTCTCTGTGTACCCGTGGGAACAGGGAGACCTTGGCTCCACCTCTCATCATCTTTCTCCAAGCAGGTGAAGTCAAGGTAGCAGGGAGGGAAGGGTAGAGAGGATGAAATGTGGAGGGAGAAGGTGACTGCAAGTGACGTGCACTTGATTTCAAGCTGCACAAGAGCTGCATACAGCTCCGTCAGGCAGACCTCCCGTGTCTTCAGCCCACCTGGAGCCCTGTGTCAGACAGCCCGGCCATCCTCACTGACACCCTCGACTTCAGTTTTGGGCTCCATGATTCAGCAGCCCTGTCCACATGGCTTTCCAGTTGGGGCCATGAGGTTTATGCCTTTTGTTAACTTGGACTTGACTGTGCACAGTGGTGGCTTTTTGAAAAGAGTGTACCTTTATTCTGGACATTTGCTGCCCCATTGTCATGCTTTTGTCTGGTCTAACATAAAGTTTAGAGGGGTTTTCAGCAGACCTGATCACAAGAATATATATTGTTTTGGATTCTTTTCTCATTCCCCAATGACTCATCTTCATCAGCATTGTAAACCCAATTGGACAGGACAACTCTTACTAGTTAATGCCTCATCTTAGGAGTTTGTCTCCCCAAGGGCACCAAAGCACCCTTAGGGCAGCCAGGACCCACTCCAAAAAACTCTTGAGATGTTTTATGGTCATCTCCAAATGGATCTAAGGTGGACATGACAGACTGCAGGAGGGGCTGAGCCCTGAAATGGCTCAAGTGTCACTTCCTTAACACAATATGTTGCCCCCTTATCTCCATGTGTACCAGCCGGCGTGCTAATGACTCCACTGTTTCTGTTAGCAGCTGCACATTTCTCCTGTCACACCGGCTTTAGGTGCATGTTACAGTGACTTGTCTGTAAGGGGCAGGATCTTCCATCTTTACTCCCTTATCCACTTAGAATCTTGTTGTTAGTTGTTATGGGGTGGACTGCAGATTGGCAGGGAAGTCCTCTCCCCTCCCTGACACCTCTGGAGAGTTTGCAACCAGGGCACTGTTCCAGCAGTCATCCTTGAACTTACTGCTCAGTCCTCATCCTGCAACCACTTTGCTAGTTTTTCCTCAGTAATGGGTGTTTTAGTGTCCTGGGGCTGCCATAACAACGTACTGCCAACTGCGCGGCTTCATGCAGGAGAAACGTACTGTCTCGCAGTCCTGGAGGCTAGAAGTCCTAAGTCAAAGTGTCAGCAGGGCCATGTTCACTCAAAAGCCTCTGGGGATTGAGGATCCTTCCTTGTCTCTTCTAGCTTCTGAGCCCTGGGGCTTCCGTGGCTTTTGGCAGTGTGACTCCAGTCTCTGCCTCCATCTTCCCCATCATCATATAGCTGTCTGTCTCCTCTTTGTGTGTGTGTCCAAATGTTCCTTTCCGGCCCTGGCTGGTTTGGCTTAGCGGTTGTAGCCTCAGCCTGCGGACCAGAGAGTCCCAGGTTCGGTTCCCGCCAGGGGCACGTACAAAAAAAGCTGACAAATGTTCTTTTCCTCATAAGGACATAGTTGTATTAGAGGAGAGTCCACTCTGATAACCTCACCTTAACTTGATAACATCTGCAAAGGCTTCCAAATAAGGTCACATTCACAGGTATCAGGGGGCAGGACTTCAACACATGTTCTTGGGGGAAACATTTGAACTTGGCAATAGGCATTTAGGTGGTAGGCCAGATATTGCTTAGTCGGTCACACAGTTGTTCAACATAGAGGCCAGCTCCGATGGACTTCTTCAATCCCATCAGTTACTCTGGGAGGCCTCATCCATCCTGTTTCAGAAAGCCTTATCTTTTTCAGCATCCTGTCCTTGTTGCCAAAACATGGCAAGAAATGTGAGGGATCTGAGATCTTACCCTATTTGCAAGCCAACAAGTTATTCTGCCACAGTTTTATGGATGCTGATAGAAGATACGACTTCTGGGTCAGAAAGAAAGGACTTTATTACTCTACACAGCGGGCAGTATGAGTTTTATATCTGTGTAGTTTTCTCTTCTCCCGCAAGTCCCACAGGAGTGACCCACAGTGGCTCAGGCAAATGCTGTATGTATGTTTGGTTTACATCACAGCTGAAGAATCTCTAGCTTAGGAAACCCAAATCTTTCATAGTGGCCTGTGAGCAAACCTGCCAGACCTTTGTCCCAGAGTGGGACATTCCTATATCGGACAGTAAGCAAAGCTCTCCTGTGCATCGGAGGGAGCCACTCTCTCTGCCTTCCCACACCGTTGGCTCTGCTGTTGACGTACTTGCAAAGATAGCCCAGGACCAAAGCCTGTGGTTCCTGAGACGTGTAGAATCGCAAGGGACTGATGGAGATCATCTCCCAGCAGCTATCGTCCTCTACTGAGTTTATTAAAGTGTGAGAACTCTGTATTTTCAACACAGGACCTTTGACAAAGTTTGATATATTTTCTTCTGGTCTGTGATTTGCCTTTTGTTAACTGTGTATTTCAAAGGGCACAAGTTTTTAATTTTCATGAATCCATTTTTATCTATTTTTGCTATTAAGGTTTTTCCTTTTTGTGTGCTATTTAAGAAATCTTTCACTAATTCAGTGTTACAGAGATTTTTCTCCTGCTTTCTTGTAGCAGTTTTGATTTTTACATTTAAGTCTGATCCATTTTGAACCTTTTTTTTTTTAATCCTCACCCGAGGACATTTTTGCATTTATCTTCAGATAGAGCAGGGGCAGGGGGTGGGGGGGGGGGGAGAAACGAGAGAAACATTGATGTGAGAGACACACATCGACTGGTCGCCACCCACACAACCCTAACCAGGGCCAGGGACAAACTGCAGCCGAGGTATGTGCCCATAGCGGGAACCGAACCTGGGACTCTGTGGTCCATGGGCCGACGCTCTAACGGCTGAGCCAAATAAGCCAGGGCCCATTTTGAACTTTTTTTGTTTATGATGTGAGGATATGAGGTAAGGTGTATTTTCCCATATAGACACACCAGTCGTTCAAGCACCACTGTTAAAAGATATTTTCTTCATTAAATGACCTTGGAACCTTTTTTCCAAAGCCAGTTGGCTAAGTAAATAAATACGAGTCTGTTTCTGGTGACCTTCATGTGTGACCTTTCACCAGTATTACCTCTTAGTTTACAGTAAGTCTTAAAAGCAGATGGTATAGCCCGGCAAGTGTGGCTTAGTGGTTGAGCATTAACCCATGCACCAAGAGGTCACCAGTTCCATTCCTGGTCAGGGCACATGCCCAGGTTGTGGGCCTGATCTCCAGTGGGGGCATGCAGGAGGCAGCCAGTCAGTGTTCTCTCTCATCCATATTTCTCTCTCTCTTTCCCTCTCTCTTCCTCTCTCTAAAATCAATAAAGAAAAAATAATTGAGGGGGAAAAAAGGGTGGTATAAGCCCTCCAATCTTGTTTCCTGCCTCTTCGTATACATTTTATTATAGCTTCTCAGTTTTTTTCCAAAAAGCCTACTAGGATTTTGATCTTAACGGGTTTTTAAATTCATACATTATGTATTTCAGGAACAAAGAGAACTCCGCTCCACTGGAAGAAAATACCACAGGAAAAAGCGAGGCAAAAAAAAGAAAGATAGCAGAAACTTCAAATGTCATCACTGAGTCGTTGCCATCTGTGGAATCCGAGCCTGTGGAGATTGAAGTGGAGATTGCCGAAGGCACAATCGAGGTGGAAGATGAAGGCATGGAGACATTGGAGGATGTGGCTTCTGCCAAGCAGCCCACCAAGTACATTCAGAGCACAGGTTCCTCTGATGACTCTGCCCTGGCGTTGTTGGCAGATATCACCAGCAAGTACCGTCAGGGTGACAGGAAAGGGCAGATCAAAGAAGAAGGCTGTGCACCTGACCCCATAAGCAAACAGGTAGAAGGTATTGAAATTGTGGAACTTCAGCTGTCACATGTGAAGGACTTGTTCCATTGTGAGAAATGTAACCGTTCGTTTAAATTGTTTTACCATTTTAAGGAACACATGAAATCACACTCCACTGAGAGTTTCAAGTGTGAAATATGCAATAAAAGGTATCTTCGGGAGAGCGCGTGGAAACAGCACCTCAGTTGTTACCACCTCGAAGAAGGTGGGGTCAGTAAGAAGCAAAGAACTGGGAAAAAAATTCACATATGTCAGTACTGTGAGAAACAGTTTGACCACTTTGGACATTTTAAAGAGCATCTTCGAAAACATACAGGTAATTAGCACATACCTTATGTTAAAAGTATATTTTTTCCAAATCACTTCAAGTCTAAACGTCTGAATCCTTTTTTTCATTACTACCACAGAAACCATCTCCTGTATATTCTAATGTGCAGGCTGAGTACACGTTGTTTTCTTTTTATCCTCACCTGAGGACATTTTTCCATTTTTATGTTCAGACAGAGTGGGGGGGAGGGAGAGAGAGAGAGAGAGAAACATCGACGTGAAAGGGACACATCAAGTGGCTGCCTCCCGCATGGCCCAATCAGGACCGGGGACAAACTGCAACCAGGGTACATGCCCTTGGCGGGAACCGCACCCGGTCCTCTGTGGACCGCAGGCTGACACTCTAACTGCTGAGCCAAACCGACCAGGGCTACACATTGTTTTTATAATAATAGTTTATTGAAAAATTGATGCTTTAAAAGCAATATCAGTATCTTTTGTTTTTGTTTTGTTTTTTGTTTTTTTTTTCTTTATTGATTTTTGTAGAGAGAGAGAAACATCGATGAGAGAGAACATCGATTGGCTGCCTCCTGCATGGCCCCCACTTGGGATTGGGCCCACAACCTGGGCATGTGCCCTGACCAGGAATCAAACCAGTGACCTCTTAGTGCATGGGTTGGTTACTCAATCACTGAGCCACTCATCTTTGAAAGTAATCATCACTCTTGCACCTTGCCTATTTTTATATTTAAAAAAATATGTAAAGTACAGTTTGTAATTATTTCCTAAGGGTCATAAATTATGAAATTTCAATTATAGTGAAACTTAGTATTTTTACATTTCCTATCTTAATGTTAATACATTGCATAGATTTATACATTTATAAACAGTCCTGGATGTGTTTCTGCCTTCATGTATATTTGATTATCTGTTTTGGCCTTATAGATAGGTAGTCAGTGTATGTCCATCTCCCTCCCACCTCTCCATGGACAAAGGTGTCAGGACTGGTGGTCAGCCAGGGATATGCGAAGGGTAAGGTCTTTATCCTGCAAGCCATCCCAGGCATGAAGGAGATGTCCTGGGGAGCCTGCCGTAGGGCCTCTGGCAGTTACAGCGCTGCCTCTATTCCCTGTGCCTATTTTTTCCCTGTCTGATTCCCTGTGCTCGTTCCCACTCCCTGAGCATCCTTTGCTAGATGTCCTGTGCCAGACCAGGAACTACCACCAGTGACTTGCATCTTGAGGAGTCCCTAAACCCACTGTAGCAGCTGCAGTGTGTAAAGTCCTTTTTCTGTGTGGTGGTTACAGCTGTTTAGATTGTGAATACAGAGAATTCAGGATTGCTATCCCACACTGTTCGGAATCCTTCTTTTCAATGCTGGAGTTTGAAGAACTTTGAAACTTTTTTCATGATCTTTCACTGTTCAGAGTTGCTCCCTCCATACTGCTTGAAACTGTGAAACCAGGTAGATTCAAATAATGTGGTATCCCGCAGCATTCAGATTCCTGGCCTTAATACTTAGGAACTGAATAAGTATGCAGATAGCAAGGGAATCGCAAACTTAAGTCTCAGTATGGCTTTAAGAGGCTTTTTTCTCTCTGTTTTAATAATAGTTGACATTCAGTGTTTTTTTTGTTTTTGTTTTTGGGTTTTTTTTGTTGTTGTTATTTCTCACCTGAGGATATTTTTCCATTGAGTTTTAGATATAATGGAGGGAGTGAGGGGAGCCGGGGTCGGGCGGGGGGAGAAACATTGATGTGAGACACATCAGTTGGTGTCTCCTGCACGACCCCAACCAGGGCTGAGGATTGAACCTGCAACCCAGGTATGTGCTCTTGACTGGGAATTGAACCCAGCCAGGGTGACAGTCAATATTTTATATTAGTTTCAGGTGCATAGCATAAAGGTTACACATTTATATAATTTACAAAGTGATTCCCCCCAATAAGTAATAGTACCTGCCTGACACCATATATGGTTATTACAATATTATTAACTATATTGTCAATGCTGTATTTTATAGCTCTGTGACTATTTTGTTACTACCAGTTTGTACTTCTCAATCTCTTCACCTTTTTCACCCAGTCCTGCAACCCCTCATCTGGCAGCCATCAGTTTGTTCTCTATGTGACTGTTTCTGTTTTCTTAGTTTATTTTTTGTTCTTTAGATTCCACATATGAGTGAAATCATATGGTATTTGTCTTTTCTCTGTCCGACTTACTCCATTTAGCATAATACTTTCTAGGCCTATCCATGTTGTTGCAAGTGGTTAAGATGTCATCTTCTTTATGGACAAGTAATACTCCATTGTGTATATGTACCACAGCTTTTTTATTCAATTGTCCATTCATGAGCATTTAGGTTGCTTCCATAGCTTGGCTGTTGTAAATAATGCTGGTTCCGTGTGTACTTGAAAAAATTGTATATTCTGCTTTGGGGTGAAATGCTCTAAAAATACCAATTAAACCCATCTGATCTAATGTGTCATTTAATGCTGCTGTTTCCTCATTGATTTTAGTATGAAAGATCTATCCATTGATGTCAGTGGGGTGTAAAAGCTCCCTACTGTGGCTCTCTTACTGTCGATTTCTCCCTTTATGTGCATCAAGATTTGCTTTATGTGTTCAGGTGCTCCAGTGTTGGGTGCATAAATGTTTGCAAGGGTTATATCCTCTTGTTGTTTCATTCCCTTTATCGTGTAGTGTTCTTCTTTGTCTTTTTCTCTAACCTTTGTTTTAAAGTCTTTTTTGTCTGGTACAAGTATTGCCACCCCAGCTTTTTTTGTTTCCAGGTGCGTGAAATATCTTTCCTATTCCTTTCCTTCAGTCTGTGTGTGTTTTCAGTCTGCAGTGGGTCTCGGAGACAAGCATGCACATGGGTCTTGTTTTCTTATCCATTCATTTAATCCTTTTACATTTAAAGTGATCATTGATATGTAATATGTAGTTATTGCCATTTTATTAGTCACATTTATGTTCTTCTTCTTAAAGAGATCCCTTTAATATTTCTTGTAATACTGGTTTGGTGGTGATGAACTCCTTTAGCTTTTTCTTGTACTAATTTGGGTAACTAATAAGTATTTATTAACTATTTTAGGGAAATACTTCCTTACTGTCAAATATTATAGTATATACCTTTTTTATGTTTGGAAACTGCCTATAGTTATAGGTCCTTTAAAAACAAATATTCGTCTATTTTAATGGTGTATTGAACATTTTTGTGGTACCTGGAGTTGTTTAAGCAAAAGGATTGACATACCAGAAGCACATTAAATTAGGACATAAACATTATTTGGTAACTAGCACACTTTGATAGGGATTTCCAGTACCCCAACAGATAATCACTTATATTTATTTTCTGGAAGTGTGAAGGTAAAAACAATTGTCTCATTTACCAAAAACATTACCTAGTGACTTAGCTGTTTGAAAATGAGACTGCACAGACCATTTTGGAAGTTTTAAAATGTACTTTCCAAGTGCTGCACTTTATATTTTGGATAGAACAATAGAATATGGAGCTAAGGGGCCTTGTTGAATGTCTTTGTCTTTTCTTTCAAAATGATGTGTGATAACTCAAGTAACTTAACAAATATAAGTAGTTGTTACAAATTGTACAATGAGATGCCCAGTGGAGGAAGAGTTTAGCAAGTGCAGAAGGCAAACTGAACTTTGTTGCCTTTTTAACTTCAATTACTGCACTAATAATTAGTGCAAGATAGTTGCAGATGTGATCAATGAGCTAGTGAATTCAAGAGGAGCATAAATAAGCAGTTTTAAATTGTGTTTATGTTAATAAAGGATGGATCGTTTCATATTTTGCATACTTTTGTTTGTTTAGTGATTTAGTTTCTTCAATATTCTTAAAGCATGCGTTGTATGTTATGGCTTGATTTGTAAAACTTTGGCTACTTATCCTCTGAATTATTTTGTAAAATGCCAACCTGCTAGGTCCTGGAGATAAAGACATTTTATAGTCCCTGCCTTCAAGTCACGATCTGTGTGAGGGCTGTGTGCTGATGGAGGATAGCCTAGAGTCTTGTGGGAACGCCTGCCTGGGCTCTTTGTTGATGATAGAAGAGACAAGGGTGGCTTCCTGGAGCCTGACCTATGATGACACAGGAATAGAGTTGGCCAGGAGATAAACGGTCCAGGCAAACGAAATGAAGCATTCACAGCACAGGAAAGTGAGGAAGCAGCTCGTTAGAGCACTGCTAACAGGTTGTCGTGACTCGAGGACTGGGTCCAAGTAGAAGAGATGCAGCTGTCGATGGTGCAGGACGGCTGACCACATGGCATGCACTCAGGCATCACACCGATCTACCAGTGAGGAGGGGAGGGAGGAGGAGGTGATGGGAGGTGAGGCTAAGACCATGTGGCTGTACGTGCTGTAAATGTGTTCAGATTTTATCTTGGAAGACCGGGTTGTTTTAAAGAAGTGTAAACCAGCAAGAGATCTGTTCAGATTTATGTTTTCGAGAGATGACTGGTAGGATGGGCTGGAGTGAGTGAAACCTGGGTCTAATTAGGAAGTTTTGGAGTAATCGAAACATTGAGGGGCTGAGAAAAGAGGAGTGGTAGTGGGAAGGGGCTGGAAATGTAACATCAGGTAGGCAGAGTCGACAGGATTTGGTGATGGGGGAGGTGTGTGAGGGTGACTCCAGCTTTCTGCCTTGGCTGGCTTCATGATTGGAGGGTATTCCCTTGGAAAGAAAATACAGCAGGGAAAGCACTCTGGGGAGACGTCAGCTAAACACACCTGTGGGGCGCCAGTGTGAAAGAAAACCTGAAGGAGACCTCTGCCCTTGTTATCGATTGTCCCCTGGTTCCCAGCGAGGTGGCGTGCAGTCAGAAGGAACGTGCATCCGGGAAGCAGAGTGAGATTCCTGCTCCAGTTCTGACATCGAGCACGAGGGACCTGACTGGTCACTTTACCTTGGGCCTCTCCTTGTCTGTAAATAAGGATAATGACACCTACTTTACAGGGTGGTGACAAGAGAGAATGATAAGAGCACTTTGAAGACTGTATTGTCCACACAGCTAAAACATAATCTGTTGCTATTTTTAGATTTTACTGGGCTTATTAGACTAATTTTTTAAATACGAAAGCTCAGGTGACCTGCAATATAAAGTGAACCTCTTTCCTACTTCCGCAGATCTCTCCAGAAGTAACAACTGCCATCATTTTCTTACTTATTCTTCCAGATATATTTGCATTTTCAAGTAGCCATAGAGTTAGACACACAGACCTTTTAAGAAAACAAACAGGAGCATGCAGTGCAGTGCAGTGCTGTTGCATTGATCGTGAACACTTAAATACACGAAGCACTCGTGAATCTCCTTGGTTTTCACTGGCCGCATGGCACTTCAGTGTATGAGCGCATGGTAATTACGTGGGCCAGACGCTCTAACTGCTGAGCCATACCAGCCAGGGCTAAAGCAAATAATTTTTAAGAGCTGAGTACTGGGTCCCACAGCTTCACGTCTCCTCCAGGACTGTCCTGCCAGTCATTCCCGCCTCTCTTCTCCCCTCCCACTGATTCCTTCCTTCAGCAAGCAGATAAATAACTACTCTCTTCAGCCGAAAGAGCCGCTCATTCACTTGTTCCCCTTTAGCTACTTCTCTTTACTTCCAAGTCCTCTTGAGAGAATTTTGTACCGACTTCTCATTGACTTGCCTCACTCACGGTCCTTCTTCCCACTGTGGTCTGGCTCCTAATCCCACCATACCACTCACACTGTTCTTGCCGGAGTGTTGCAGGCCCCTTGTTACCCCACCTGATAGTCTCTTCAATTGGCACTGATCACATCCTCACCTTCCTGAACTTTTTCTTTAAGTTCCCCCAGTGTCCTTTTCTGCTGCTTCTGCTTATTCGGTTTCTGTTTCCTTTGCTGCCTCATCAGCCTGCTGTTTTAGCTTGATATTTCACCGGGTTCTGTCCTGGACTTTGTTATCACATAACGTGCTAAGAGTTTCATCCACATCAAAGGTTTTTATTACCACCTAAGGTAACTGCTGATCCATGTCTCTGTCCACCTCTGTGTGGCTCCAGATTTGTCTGTACGACTGTTTACTGGACTTTCCACTTCAAACTCAATGGACACAAAACTGAAGTTACAGTTTTTCCCAGCACACCCTACTCCAAACCTGCATGGACTTCTGTACTCTTCATCCTGGTTGGTATTCTAAGCCAGAGATCTGGGAGTCTTTGCTGATACCTCCCTCTTTACTCCTCACCCGCTGTGCCTCTACCAGGAATAATCTTTCTTCTTTCTTTCCTTCTCTCATTCCATTCCAGGCAGACGTAACCCTCTCTGCTCTGCAGTGCATTTCCACTGCCCTCTTGTGTGTAACGGGCCTTCTGCAGTGCACTGCGTGTTTGTTTTCATGTCTTTCACTTTCATGAAGCACCTGACCTGTGATAGGGAATTTTTACAAACAAGGATGAGTTATTTGTCTTCATCCCACAGTTCATGGGTTGGCACACAGTAAATGCTCAAAATCGCCCGTGGAATGGTCATTGATGTGTCTCCCCAAAATAGAGAAGTGTGGAAAAGAACTTAGGTTCAAATTTCATCAAAGGAATCAACTTTTTTTTTTTTTTTTGGTACGTGCCCCCTAGCGGGAACCGAACCCAGGTCTCTCTGGTCTGCAGGCCGACGCTCCAACCGCTGAGCCATGCGGACCAGGGCAAAAGAATCAACTTTTATTTGCTTTTTATGTTTTTCTTAGTTTATCAGTTTACTTTTTTTTATTCTAACAGGTGAAAAACCTTTTGAATGTCCAAATTGTCATGAACGATTTGCTAGAAATAGCACCCTCAAATGTCACCTGACTGCGTGCCAAACTGGAGTGGGGGCAAAAAAGGGAAGAAAGAAGCTTTACGAATGTCAGGTATGTGTGGGTGCCCCTGCCCTTCGCAGAGGAGTCCGTGTGAAGTCATGAAATGTGATGGGTAGCCGAGTCTGGAGCAGAGGCACAGAACTGACAGTTTGGAAAGAAGAAATGAGAGTCAAGAACATCATCTTGATTTTATAAGGGGATTACAATAGTGTATGTGTGGGTGTGTGTGTGTTAAAATATGTTCTTATTGATTTTTTAGAGAGAGAGGAAGGGAGACAGAAACATCAATGTGAGAGAGAGAGACATTGATTGGCTGCCTCCTGCGCGCCCTCTACTGGGGATTGAGCCTGAAACACGGGCACGTGCCCTGATCTGGAATCGAACTGGGACCTCTCAGTCCATGGGAGGATGCTCAGTCCACTGAGCCACACCGGCTGGGATGTGCTTTTGTTTTTGTTTTGTTTGTTACCCTAACCCTACATGACATCAGTGTCACTAAAGTGTGTCCTAAATAGCAGGTAGTCTGAAACTGCAGTAATGGAGCAGGGAGAGGTGGACTGGCTGTGATTGAGTCTTCCACGATTGGTGTGTATTTATGCCAGATAATCTGTGTTTCTAGATTTTGTTGTTATGGGAGAAATTATAATATTGATACTTTATAGTCTTGGAATGTATGTGACATTTAAACAATGAAGGCGATATTAAAATGTTTTCCAGAATATATTTAATTTGTTAGCTACATCAGGTAAAAGACCAAATAAAAGAATTAGGAAAACTCTTGGAGCAGATTATATTACAAATATCATCCTCATAACATTTTCAGAAAAATATTTAACTCTTTCTTACAGAGAATAAGTGAATCTGTATTTTCTTTAGTGTGAATATAAGTGTGGTTAACATCATATGTTTGGTTATTTCAGGTCTGTAACAGTGTGTTTAACAGCTGGGACCAGTTCAAAGATCACTTGGTGATACACACTGGAGATAAACCTAACCATTGTACTTTATGTGACTTGTGGTTTATGCAAGGAAATGAATTAAGAAGGCATCTCAGTGATGCTCATAATATTTCTGAGCGTCTAGTAGCCGAAGAAGTTCTTTCAGTAGAAACACGTGTGCAAACTGAACCTGTGACATCCATGACTATTATAGAACAAGTTGGGAAGGTACACGTGTTACCACTGCTTCAGGTTCAGGTGGACTCAGCACAAGTGACTGTGGAGCAGGTCCACCCAGATCTGCTGCAGGACAGCCAAGTGCATGATGCGCATATGAGCGAGCTTCCGGAGCAGGTCCAAGTGAGTTATCTAGAAGTGGGTCGGATTCAGACCGAAGAAGGTACTGAAGTACATGTGGAGGAGCTGCATGTTGAACGGGTGAATCAGGTACCCCTGGAAGTCCACACTGAGCTGCTCGAAGCGGACTTGGATCAAGTTACCCCTGACATCATGAACCCGGAGGAGAGGGAGCCCCGCCAGGAAGACACTGCGGAGGGCACCAGGGACAGTCACGACGATGCTGAGGATTCGGAGACCAAGCCCACAGTGGATTCTCACACGGAAAGTGTAGGAACTGAGAACAGAACTCCGATGCCGGTTTTAGAATGAAATAACAAATGAATATATTTTTAAATTTATGTGTTTGGTTTTTGAACTGATGTTGGACAGTGTGACTGTCCTTGAGCTAACAGACAAGTGGACCAAAGTTAAACTCTTTCTTGTTGTGCTGAACTGTTTCTGTTGAAACAAACTGATTTCCCCTCCCTCTTAATGCCACAGAGGAGGGATGTTTTCCATACGCGAATGGGAGGTTTTGAGAAGTATATTTCTGGAAACTTAAATGGATTATATTCTTATATAGTTGGGTACGGATGTATCTATTTTCATTGTGGTAAGGGTTCTCCCTTCTCTTTCCCAGGTTGTGTTCTTCCTCAAGGTTTTTCATATTGTAGTCAAACATAAAATCATTAGAATACAAGTTTATGTATTCTAATGCATGCTAGAAAATTGAATATATAGGAAACACAGGCTGCATGAAGAAAAGTGCATTGTTACTGTGCGGTTAAATTTTGGCTTCTGGCTTTCTTTAGTTTGAACAATGTTCTTGTCTACCCGATAGTCACAGATGTCATCTCTGCAATGAAACCAGAGTGGTGGTGGCAAAATGTCCAGAATGTAAAAAGAAAAAAAATCCACACCCACGTGCCTTTTCAAAACCAACTAAACTTCTATAAAGCATCTCTGGTTCTTTCCAAGTCTGTGTTGTAAGGAGCGATGTAGATGATGCTATATAATACTTTATATTTTTGCTTATAATGACAACTACCAATTCTTTTTCACTTAGGTTGAGGAATTTTATTTAATGGCAGCTGAAGGGCCATTTTCAATTGGGAAAATTCATTTATATCTGTGGTAAACTTTATTTTGATGAAAAATTGCACTAGGATTTTACCACCAGATTTAAAAAAAAAAAGATGAGCATCATTTAAAAATTAATGTATTTAAAATAAAGTACAGAGGAAAACATGTATATACTATATCAGGCTTTGTTTTGAATGAATCTTTTTTCCCCGATCCTTAATGTAAAGATCTTGTGCTATAACTTTTAAAGCCATACAAATAAGAGTGCTAAACTGTGGGCTTAAAAGTAGGTGTGTAAATATTTTTAATCAGTATTACTTGGAAAATAAAATATAACAACCACATAAAAGAAACCAATATGCTATTTTCTTTACCTGTTAAATATTGGGAGATATTTACATTTTTTAAAGTAAATTTTAAAATTATGTGTTCATGACTCTTTTTTTTAATTACCAGTGTGGAAGTTGGTTTGTGGTCAGATATTTTCTCATCTGTATTAGCATGACTCAATGCACCAATATTAACGTGACTTACACATGAATTAGATGCAGAATTCTCAGTATGCACCTACCTCCACCCCTCAAAATCCAGCTCAAAAGAAAGGAAGGAGGAGACGTTGGTGTTTGCAGTTAGTAAACGGTGGGCACAAAAACTTACTTTAAAAATGACTTTCTCCTCTTAGTGTGTTAAATTTAAAAGATAACTCACCCCCCTTTGGTAATTCTGATGTTAAATGGATCATATTTATGAAGGACACTGAAGAGAATGGAGAAGTCACCGATTTAGAGATAACAGGAATAGGACATTTGTGTTTTTATTTTATTTAAAAAGTATGTGAACATTTCCAAATCTGATCTGTTTGGCAGTTGGGTACCAACTACAAAGCATATCAAATATATATACACAGACACACATATTTTTTTCTTTGAAGTCAGGAAATACTGATGAAAGAATAAAATCATGTTGAATTTTCAATTCGTCTTAGGATGTCCATATTTCTGAGTTAGTTGTAGTTTTTTTTTAGAAAAACCCTTCTTGGCCAGTTTGGTTCAGCAGTTAGAGTGTCAGTCCACAGTCCAAAGAGTCATGGGTTCAATTCCCTGTCAAGGGCATGTACCTCGGTTGCAGGTTCGATCTGGCCCTGTTGGGATAGTGCAGGAGGCAACCAATCTATGTGTCTCACATCGTTTTTCTCCCCCTCCCTTCCACTCTATCTACAAAGCAATGGAAAAAGATCCTCCGGTGAGGATTTTTTAAAAAAGATTTCTGACAGATAAAGGTCTCAAGTACACAAATTCCTAGTGAATTTTGAATGCTGAAAATAGCTCATGCTGGGCCCTTATGCCAAGGTATGAAACAAGGTTTATTTTTAAACAATCTTTCAAGAGCTCTGGCCACGAGAGGGAAATCGGAGGTAAAGGCCCAACGAAGTGTTAAAATCACTTAAATGGTAAATGTGAGGTGGTCAATATCCATCATAAGTGTATTCGGAGTTTATAGGATATCTTAAACTACCCTGTGTGTTCTGTAAACATTACTTTCTCATTCTGTCGGCATGGTAAGTAGGAAGGCAGCCTGTGAGTTCAATGTGGTTTCTTCTCACCTTTCCTGCAACCTAATACGACGTGCTTATTCAAGACATGCTTATTCAAATGAAGCAATGTGCACCTTGATACTTAATGCCAAAATAGGGTCTAAGAAACAAAAATTTTCATTGTAACATTGTAGCATTTATGAATCATTTGTTACATGTCAAGCACTTTATAATCACCTCAGTGACCTTGAGAGGTAGCTATAAATAGAACCTAAGAGGAGGAGGAGGTGAGAAACAGCCAGTGAAGAGAGGAGCCAATATTTGAAACCAGGGAGTTTTGACTCCGCGGATTACACTCCTCATCCGAAATGCAGTTACTGCCGTGTGAGATCTGTCGTTGACAGCGCTGCATTGCACAGGGCGTAGGCTGAGACACCCGCTTGCTTTCTGGAATCCACGTTAGCCCTTGATGGGGTCAGGGTGGAGGAAACAGGAGACGTGCTGGCAAGATACAGGCAGCAGATTGCGTTCGGGTGTCTCCACCACCTTGCCCTTTGCCCTGGGACGACACCATCCAGGCCGTGGTTCTCCAGCTTCAGGGGGCATCAGGATTGTTCAAACCCATGTTGCAGGGCCCCACACCCCGGGGTGCCCACATACCTTGTTCTGGTCCAGGACTGGGGAGATTGCATTGCTCACCAGTTCTCAGGTATTGCTGTCAGTCCTAGAACCACCCTCAGGAAAAACAGGCAGGGCACTTGGAAGCACAGATTTAGCCACAGTGGCATGACTCCATTTTTTGCATTTATCTCCAGATAGAGCAGAAGGGAGAGAGGAAGAGAGAGAGAGAGAGAGAGAGAGAGAAACATCGATGTGAGAGAGACACACTGGCCGCCACCCACACTACCCCAACAGGATGGGGACAAACTGCAACCAAGGTACGTGCCCTTAGTGAGAACTGAATCTGGTTCTCTCTGATCTGCAGGCTGCAGGCTGACACTCCAACCACTGAGCCAAACCGGCCAGGGCTAGTCTCTTCTATTTTATAGTGTGGCCAGGTGCTACTCTAAACGGAAAATCCGAATCATTGCCTAGGGATACTTTTGCTTCATCTGGGTGACTCATGTTTTAGACACAAAATATTAGCTATTATCTGCCAAGAAGTAAATGTCAATGCATAAATTTGCTCAAGAGAATACCTGATCAACTGCTTTGGGGTCCTGGCAGACTACCTAGATGAGAGCAGTCACTATGTCCTGTGGAATAATAGATGTAAGGGACACTGCAGAGGGAACAAGATGGGTTCAGATCCCTAGTCCAATCGAAATGGAGTTTATTAAAGACTAAGGAGTAAAAACAAACTAAGGTAATGATTCAAATTGGGTCTTTAGCCCTGGCCGATTTGGCTCAGTGGTTAGAGCGTCGGCCTGTGGAACAGAGAGACCCGGGTTCGGTTCCCGCTGAGGGCGTGTACCTCGGTTGCGGTTTGTCCCCGGCCCTGGTTGGTCATGCGAGTGGCAGCCACTCGATGTGTCCCTTTCCTGTCGATGTTTCTCTCTCTCCCTCTCTTCCTCTCCCTCCCTCCCACTCTATCTGAACAAAAAATGGAAGGAAAAAAATGGGCCTTTATAACTTTTCATAGATATAATTTTGCTTCAAAAGGATCAATGGGCCCAGAGCCTTCAGCTGTCCATTGGCTAATTATAAATGGTCACGTGCCAATTATAAGAAAATATTACACTAGCTGCTACACATGACTACATATTCAAGAAAAGTTTGTACCTGCAATAATGAGAATCTCACGAACTTATTTTATAATGAAAATTTTATGATAAAAATATCTCAAGATCACAACTTGTTTTTTTTCCCTCTATTATATTTTATTTTACCTTTAGGAAGACAGTTCAATATTGAACATTCATAACTAAATGATGAGGCAGAAAAATCTAAAGTGAATTTTAAACATTTCCTATAAAGTTAAAGAAATTTTAATAAGTACTATTTGTTGTGATTCAATTTTAAACTGCCAGTTGACCCCCTGCTGTGAAATGAGTTCCAATGGCATTTTCATACTCCCACCTCTGACTTGTGCCTTACATTTGCATTATATTTGCTGACCAATTACAGCACAAGAGAGAATCAGTGAAATGGAGGGCAGATCTGAAGAAAGTACTCAGAATGTAAAAGAAGGTAAACGGAAGATAAAAAGCCAGAATACATGAGCTATGAGGTAGGCAGATCCTGAACAGGAGAAAGAAGACCAGTTTTCCTGGGATAGGATGTGCCCCTTGAGTTGCAGATTTAACTCGGCAGCACCGTGTAGTCTTTGCTGTACCTCCTCTCCTAAGACTTGTCAAATATCCCTGCCAGAGGGAGGGAGGAGGAGGGTGGAGGTGGACAGCCCACGAATAGCCCAGGTTCGCGTTCAGTATGGATGTAGTGCCCTGGGTAACTTAGACCACAAAATGCCAGCACCGGATGGGCAAGGACCCCTCAGAATCTGCAGTAATCGTAATAATCGCTGCCGCTTATGAAGCACTTACTAGAGGAGGTTCTGGCCTTCTCTGAGCCTCGCTACTTAGAGATTGTGATGAAAAGAATACACTTGGACACATTCTCAATAGGGGTCCTCCTGCTGGCCGCCCCAAGCCCATGGACTCCAGGTTAAGAAAACCTACTTTTGTATTTGCCAAAAACTTGATCTCATCAAGTCTCACAACAATGTCCAGATTACAGATGAGGAAACTGAAAAAGATTCTTGAAACCAAAGGGTGTCACACAGCTAGTAAGTAGCAGAGCTAGGAGTCCAGGTGTAATGTTCTGACTCAAAAGCCTAAACTAACACTGTCCATGTTTCTCAAAGCAAGTGCCTCCTGCATCAGAATCACTGTGGTCATTCCTAAGCATGTGTTCGACCAGCTTCCCGCCAACAGAGGGGAGCAGGGTTTAGGTAACTAAATTGTAATGAGCTCCCCAATTACCATGAAACTACCTACCCTATCTTTACTACCCTATCACCAATACTTTTGGAAAAATAGATCTGACAGTTTCACCAATACTTTTGGGAAAATAATCTTTTTCTGACACAGACACCGGTTAGAGAAAATGCAAAAAACACTGAAAGTATTAAGATCACTGGAATCACCTGTGATTCTCCCAGCTAATGAAAAATTCTGTTGTATAACTTTTGCTTTCACATAATATGTTGAAAATATTTCCCCATACTACTCAAAACAAACATTTTAAACCTCTGTATCTATTACAATGTAATCAACCTGTTGTTAAAGGCCCTTTCTAAGAACCCTTTCTGCAAGCGTAGGGAATTGAATGGGCAGTCAGTCCTCTACCTATGGCTGGGGGTCCCAGGACTCCCAAGGGAAGAGACGACATGAAGGAAAGTTTCTGATGTGAAAAGTAGGAGGTCCAAGCAGCAAGGTTCCGAGAGAAATGGGGGTGCAGGGGGTGCTCCTGGAATGAAATTCAGCCAGTGGACTTTAGAAGTTGTCTCGAATTCCGAGTTTTTTTCCTTTTCTGTGATAATCTCCAGGAACCGTTTGAGCCCCTAGAACCTAGCACTAGCTTTAATCCGAGGTGGTCTGTGGGAGCATGATGGGAGGGCCTATTCAGCTTGGGTGTTACAGGCTCGCCATTTCTAGGCCATTTTCTTATTATATCCTATCTTGTGCATTGTCACGTTATAGAATTCAATGACTATTTTTTATTATATTGTTTTAAAAACGCAAAGTTTTGTCTGGCTGGTGTGGCTCAGTGGTTGAGCATCGACCCATGCACCAAGCAGTTGTTGGTTCGATTCCCAGTCAGGGCACATACCGAGGTTGGGGCTTGATCCCCAGTGGGGGGCATGCAGGAGGTGGCCAATTGATGTTTCTCTCTTGTCTATGTTTCTATCTCTCCCTCTCCTTTCCAAAAGTCAATAAAAACATATTTAAAACAAATTGTTTTTTATCCTCACCTGAGGACGTTTTATCTTCAGATAGAGCAGGTGGAGAGAGAAACATCGATGTGAGAAAGACATATCCACTGGTTGCCACCCACATCACCCCATCTGGGACCGGGGACAAACTGCAACCGAGGTACTTGCCCTTAGTGGGAACCGAACCCGGGACTCTCTGTTCCACGGGCTGACGTGCTAACCGCTGAGCCAAACTGGCCAGGGCTAAAACAAAAATTTTTAATGCAAAGTTTTATTCTGTATTTTAATGGTTTAAAGGAGAAAACAGACTGATGGCATGTACTATTTTGATGATTAATCTTTTTATAAAAATCCTCTTGTCTTTTGAAAGAGGGCCTCCCTTTAAAGACAAACCATTCTCAAAGAACCCTTATCCCACGCAAGTGGACCACTCTCGTACACTTGGAAGAAATCACTCCAACTTCTCTTGGTTTCTTGCCACTCTCAATAGCCAGGCCATGGAGCTGTCCAAGGTTTTGTTTCTTGCCCTTCCTGTTCCTGGCCTCTTTCATCATCATGTGAAGAGGCAGCAGAGGGTAGGAAAGAAGAAAAGGAACTCTGGAGTCAGACGGACTGGGTTTGAATCTCAGCCCAGCAGTGGACTGCTATGTGACCTTGAGCAGATCAAACAACCTTTCTGGGCCTCAGTTTCCTCATCTGTCAACATGGGGTAGAAATAAGAGAGTACCTAACTTGTTAGGTTATTTTGAGGATTTAATCATCTTTGTGAAAGTACTGATAGCAGTGCCTGGCTAAGGGAGTGAGGGAGAATCTTTGGGTCTCTTAATTTCTACCATAAAATAATTTTAAAGTTCAGTTCTTTTTCTCCTCAGCACTTTTGCTTTTGCAAATATTGCCCTGGTGATGTTGAATACAGGACCCGGGAGAATGCCGTGGAGAGAGTGTTCCCTGAACTGTGCCTCAGGGTGCGGAGTTTCGGCTCTGCTGTTAACCAGCTGTGTGACCCTTGCTGAGTTAACCGACTTCTCTGACCTCCGTGAACAAAAGGATTTGAACGTCAGTAGATAACCTCTATGCTTTAGTGTTCTGGGAACTACATTCCCAGCTCTACATCCAAGTCAACGATTTGACGGCCTTGTATGTAAACCGGAAAAGTAACGGACACTTTCATTCATTAGCCTGGGGAGGTCAGGGACACCCCGAGTGACACCAGACGTACGAGGAACCCGGACAGAGCGCAGCACGAGCACCTCTTCTGCAGAGCCTGGGCTCGCAGACCCACCCGAAGGGATTGTCACAGTGTTGGCTGGAAACCCCCGTTTCGTTGCGAGGGTCACCGGGTGGCAGTCTCCCGAGGACACAGACCTTTGATCCAGAGGCTGGAACCGCCCAGTACAGGCGACTTAATGGGAGCTGTGTTCACCCCCTTTCGGCTGTGTCACCGCTTCCCATCTGTGCTCCAGGAGGGGTCCTCTCTCTGCGACAGGGTCCCCTCCTTGGGTGTCTGCGACGGGTGTCCCCGCGCCGCTCGCCCCCCTCCCTGCAGCCCCTCCCCTCTGGCTGCCATGGAAACCAGCCTCCCGGTCTGGGCCCGAGTCTCTTGGCCCGAGAGGCCCCGAGCCCCCTCCCCCGGGCCAGCCCCCCGCTCCCGATTGGTCCTCCGGGAAACGCTGCGGGGCGCCCGGGTCCCCCGGCGGAGCCCTGGCCGGGGCGGGAGAGCGGGGTTTGCCGCGGCCGCTGTCACTCAGGTCGGCGCCCCTGACAGCTGGGGAAGCCCCGGTGCTCCCGGCGCCGCGACACCCCCGCACCGCCCGAGCGCGGCCGCTCCAGCGCCAGCCACGCAGCCAAGCCGAAGCCGAGCTCGCAGGCAGGTAGGGACGGCCGGTACCCCGCGCGCCCCGCTTCCCTCCGCCGGGCTGCAGACCTGGGCGGGAGGGTCGCCCGCTCCCCGCGACCCCGGGGCCAGGGGGCACGGTCCTGGGGGAAGGAGGCGGAGCTGGGGTCGGGAGAAGGTGAGGCGCTCCCGGGGGACGCCCCTCCCAGGCCCCTCGGACGACAGGGCATCGGTGCGGGAGGCGACGGTGTGCTGGCGCGAGTGCCCGCGCCTGTGGCGCCCGCGGGTGTGTGCGGAGTGTCCCCGCGTCCGGGGCTGTCGGCGCCCGTGTCTGGTGCGCGCCGCGCGGGGCCGCGGAGGGCGCCCGCCTGGCGCGTGGCTCCCAGCACACCTGTGCGCGGGCCCAGACCTGCGGCTTGTCACCAGGGCCGGGACCTGCGTGAGCCGGGCGGCAGTGGGCCGGGCTGACAGCGAAGGGCTGTGGCCCTGGCTGAAACCTGCCACCACTCCCCACACCACGAGCCCCCTAAAGAAAGGTGCTTCTTCGGAAAGACAGTCTCGCGTGTCCTCAGGAATATCAGGAGCTGGAAAGGGCAAAGGATCCCACCAGTCTTTACACGCCGTTTCCGACCCGCTTGATGTGCCTGACGCATCTGGGCAGATGGGGAGAGGTCAAGACCGCAGAGGACAGTCTCTGAGCCCTCACAGGGGCAGCGAAGCTTCAGCCATCTGCACTTTTCCTTCCCGGTCCCTTCCCTGCCCCCCTCCCTGTCCACCCCGTCCCCCCTGCCCCCCTGCCCCCCGTTCCTCTCCCTGTCCCCCTCCCTGTCCCCCCGTCCCTCCGTCCCTCTGCCCCCCTGCCCCCCCGTTCCCCTCCCTGTCCCCCTCCCCGTTTTCGTTCCCTATCCCCCTCCCAGTCTCCCCGTCCCCCTCCCTGTTCCCCTCCCCCTCCCCGTCCCCCTGCCCCCTCCCTGTCACCCCCCCCCGTCACCCCCTGTCCCCCTCCCCTCACAACCTCTCCCCGCTCTCCCTCCACCTCCACCCCCAGCTCCGCGCCACCGCGTCCTCCTAGGGTTAGGAGACAAGAGGACTCTGTTAGACTCACCCTGCCCCAACCCTGTTCCTCGCTCCGTTTCCAAACCAGAGCGAACGAACCACATTCTCAGCTCCCACCCGTGCAGTTCAGACAAGTTGGCAAATGAAACAAATCGCGTTTGCTCTGGAGGCCGCGGGAACCCAAAAGGGAAACAAACAAAACCAGACCGAAGAATCTATTCCAAGTCAAGATTTCAAAGGGGAATCTAAAAGGAGCATGTGTTTGTGGCAACATGGTGGGTTTTGTTGTTGTTGTTTATTTTAATATGTATCACTCAAGCTTGCATTATCAGCGTTCAATGTGATTCACCGAAGCGCCTCAAAAGATGGTTTCTGTTAGTGTTGCAAAAGCACTTCTAATTTTGGTTGCCATGGTAACGGGAGAAGTCGCCCTGCACAGCGGAGACGCTGCCTGGCTAAACTGTTCTTGAGGAGATCTCCTGGTGTCCCCTTAAGTTACCATGGTAATCATAACTGAGCTTCTAAGTACTTGGGTTTCTTTTCCTTTCAGTACTAAAAGTCCAAGGCATGTTGTCGTTGTTGTTTTAACTTTATTTTTTCAGAGTTTGCAATTGGTGAAACAGATCTTCCCTCTCAGACAACTGAAAGTAAACACTGCCCTCCAGCCAGCCAGCCCTTTGGGCCCAGCTCTCTTCCCAAGCTCCCTGCACCGGGAGCAAGGAGAGGGCTCCCTGTGAGAGGGTTCTGGCCTGCCCTCTCATTTCCCTCCCCTTTAGCGCTGAAACTTGGAATCCTAATTAGCTTTCTAATTAGGAGATGGGGGAATGTGGGTGGGGGTCCCAGAAAGAGGCTAATGGGGAAAAGCTAAGTCCAGCTCTCTGTGGACTAGTGTTTTGTGTGCTGTTGAGTTTGCCCAGTAAAGCCCTCATGGGTTTATTTTTGGCTTGACCACTGTTAAGTGGTAAGCCTGGAAAAACCTTCAGAGAGGCCTCCTTCTGTGTTAGGAAGAAATGTGGATTGGATATTTAGTTTGTGGTATGCGCTTTTTTTCTAATAACCTACATTTAAAATAAAGGCAGGTTTGTGTGAAATTGAAATTTCCCAGATAGACCATAGAGCCCTCGACGCTTTTGGTTTAACCTTAGATTTTCAGTTAAAATGGATTAATTTGGGAGTGGGAGGAGCATTGGTACCATTCAAATACTTTAATGAGCAAATGTTGCTGCCTTTAAAGAACCATAATTCTTTACACAGCCATAATTCCTGAGCAATGAATCCTATAAATCATTTGTATATATTGATAACATATGATTGGAAAATTTGAATACCCCTAGACTCATAGTTTTAAAAGATTTTGTCTTAGTAGGTTCATATTTTCAACCAAAAATATAGTTTCATTTTGAGAAACTTAAAAATTCAAATATTGTGAAATCCAACTTTATTAATCTCATTACAGTATTTCTCCAGGGAGTAAGGAGCCTTAATTCATTGGCTGATTTTCTTTCAGTTATTGAAAGGACAAACTTCATAAAATTACTCTCATTCTATTGTTGTCATTTCCTATTGTCATTCTAGAAAAAGTTCTCTAGAGTTGAAGTTACAAATTTTGAGAGAAGGAAATATTCAAATTACATATGAAGACAATAGTCTACAGTCTGATTTAAGCAGATCACAGCTCTTAAATTATTTTCTCTCAAGAACTTCAAAGATAGCGCAGCCATTATTTTAAGCATCTCAAGGAATATTAACCAATTTTACAGATGAGCGAGTTCCGTGCACAAGACTCCGTCATTTCAGCTAACCTCTTGGAAAATTAAGAGCCAAAAAATACACGCATATCAGCCAAGACCGAAGAGAGCGTGGGGATGGGGAGAGAGACAGGGTGGGGATGGCAGAGAGGATTTATCATTATAGAGAAAAAGAAAGCCAAAGGGGAAAAGGAGTCTTAAGTGAGGAGAAAACTCACATATCGAGTGAAAAGGAGTAAAACAGGAAAAGTCCAGTGTAAAGAAAGTTGCACAGAAAAAAGAAAGAAGACAGAGGGAGAAGAAAAAGGAAGGAAGGAAGGAAGGAAGGAAGGAACCTAAATTGGAGAACAGGAAGCTAGAAATACTCTGTTGTTCATCTTCCATGAAGCACAAAGAACTTGATGCTTTTCCAGAAGGCCCCACTACCCCATTAGCAAGGTCCTCTGACGCAGGGTGTGCCTGGGGCTGAGAGCAGACCAAAGTGCACTGTGGCTCACTCCCGTGGCAGTGGGGTGGGTTGAGGCAGCTTCCTTATCTTTGCCAGACTAGCTGCTCACCACACCTTCCCCTTTCCAATCCGTAGGCCACCAAGAAAGCTTTCTACATCTCTCTGTTGGGACCATTTAGTTGGACTAATTTATAGAGACACTTGATTATGTAATTGCATTAAAAAACTTTTTTTCTTTTTTAATTTAGAGAGTAAAGGAGAGGGAGAGGGAGAGAGAGATAGAAACATCGATGAGAGAGAACATTGATTGATGAGAGAGAACATTAATTGATGACAGAGAACATTGATTGGCTGCCTCCTGCGTGCCCCCCACTGGGGATTTGGCGCACAACCTGGGCATGTGCCGTGACTGGGAATCGAACCGGCAACCTCTTGATGCATGATGGGTTGATGCGCAATCCCTGAACCTCACCAGTGGGCAGCATTTTTTTTTAAATGGTAAGTTTTTACTTTTTATTTATTTTATTATTATTATGTTTTAATTCTCATCTGAGGATATTTTTCCATTTATTTTCAGATAGAGTAGGAGGGCGGGAGAGAGAGAGAGAAACATCGATGTGTGAGGGATATATCAACTGGTTGCCTCCTGCACAACCCCAACCAGGGCGGGGACGAACCACAACTGAGGTACGTACCTTTGAATGGAATCGAACCCACAACTCACTGGTCCGCAGGCTGAAGCTCTAACCACTGAGCAAAACGGACCAGGGCAAAAGTTTTTTTTAAAAAAATCGCTTAAGTAGTTATCAAAGTGATGCATTCATCTAATTTTATGAAATAGAGCATATTAAAAGATGCTAACAAAAACCACAGTTCTCTCCTCACATACAATCATTCTGTTCTTAGCAGTTGGATTTCTTGCCTCCTTATTTCCAAATAATTTGCTTAGATGGCTGGTCCTTGGTTCAATTTTAGACAGAGGCTGTGTACGTTCCCTTATTACAGGGGCCGACTTCGCTCTCTTGCTGCTCTACCTCCAACTCCCCTCCCTTCTGTTTTGCAACAGGGTCTGTGGGAGGAAATCAGTTAGAGCACCCTTAGCATAGCCCTTTAGTTGAAGATGCCAGGCATAGGAAAGCTCCTAGGAGCTTCTGGCTGGGGGCTGTTTCTTAAGCCTTAGCCAGAGCAGCCAAAATTCAGGTGGTTTCAGAAACGGTTGGTCAAACATGGCTCTTGGAAGAGGCAGGAACTGTTCTTGCAGACTGGCGGCTGTTGTTCAGGTAGCCCGAACTGTATTGGGGGCAAGCAAGCAGAGTCGGGCTGCAGAGTCGGGCTAAGAGGAGGGGGACAAGGGCTTGCACTCACCTCGCTGGGAAATGCTGTCCTGCACGCCTCTCGCCTGTGAAGCACAATTGCGAAGGTATCCACGCTGGGTTTGCACTAGGACTGTGATTACTGTCCACTACAGCGCCAGATTGTGAACTATAGCTGAATTCCTTTTTCTGTACAACGTTTTTGGAGAAAGTAATTCTTTTTTTTCATTTGTTCAGTTTTCAGGAACCTATTGCTATTTCTTCCCAAATGTTGCACTGGGTCTGGACGACACCTCTCCTTGGTGTTTGTAGGCAATTGCTAGTTCCTTCCCTCCCCACCCCAGCCCTCAAAATGGAGCTCCAGTTCCGCAGGCTGCGCCGTTAGGTTCCAGCCCTGACAGGCGCTGGCCTTCTGCGATGTCCCTTCGCTTCCCTTCTGCGGGACCCCTGTTCGCCCTGTTCTCTGGTCTTCCTCTGTCTTGATTTATGCCTTCATTTTATGGAGCCTCCACTCTGGTAGCTTCTTAAGAAAGGGTGATGGGCCCTGGCCGGTTTGGCTCAGCGGTTAGAGCGTCAGCCTGCGGTCTGGAGAGACCCGGGTTCGGTTCCCGCTAAGGGCATGTACCTCGGTTGCAGTTTGTCCCCGGCCCTGGTAGGTCATGCGGGTGGCAGCCACTAGGTGTGTTCCTTTCACATCGATGTTTCTCTCTCTCTCTCTCTGTTCCTCTCTCTCTGTTCCTCTCTCTCCCTCCCACTCTACCTGAACAAAGAATGGAAAAATGTCCTCGGGTGAGGATAAAAAAAAAAAAAAGGTGACAGGAAGAAAAGTTTTGAGACCTTGCATGTCTGAAAATGTCTTTATTTTACTCTCACACTTAGTGGATGGTTTGGCTGGGTAAGGATTCTAACCTGGAAATTAATTCCTACAAATGTCTGAAGTCATCGGTTCATTGTTTATAGCTTCAAGCGTTGCTGAAAGTTCAATGCCCTTTTGGTTCTTGATTCTTGGCATGAAATCTATTTTTTCTCTCTGCAGCTTCGTAAGAGTCTCTCATTGTTATATGAAATTTCACTAAGCGTGGATACACTTTCTATGGATTATGTTCATCTACCTAGTGGGCCCTGGCCACTTGTGTTCTGCACTCCTGGTAAATTAATGATACAGACACTCTTGGAAAATAATTCCTTTTATCGGTTCCTTTTCCTTGTCACGTGTTGATTATTGTTGATTGCATTAACTCGGGACTTTTAGCTTTGAATGACCTGGTGGCCACCTTCGCTGGCCTGCCCCGATCTCCCCAGGCTAATCTCCCCCGGGAGAGCTGGCTCCGTCGGTTCTTCCACAAGGCACGACCTGGCTGCTTCGGAAACAGCCCCTTAGCCATGTTCCCAGGGTTTGCAATGAAGCCTTGAGCAGCCCGGTGGAGATCCACGCCTCTGGAGAGCACGTCACGCTGAGACAAGTTTGTGTTAGTGGGTCTGTGCTCTGTCGTGTTGTGTGTGCTGGAGAATCAGATGTCCCTGAGAAGCGGAGATGCTGTCGGGACCCGTGGGGGCTGGTGGCCGGGTCTGGAGGGAGAGGTGTGAAAGGTGATGGAGGTGAAGAGGAGGACGTCCGTCTTGCCAAAACCCAGGCTTCCCGAAGAGTCACTCTTTTTGTTCAGCACATCACCCCCATGTGAGGACCGTGCCGTGTGGCGTGGTGACTACTGTCTCCCAAGGAAAGTAAGACAGATTCACCAAAGCTCTGAAACTATTGTTAACATTTATAGAAAACAGGACACAACGTTGTTTTTCTTTTTTTTTTTTATCCTCACCCGAGGACATTTTTCCATTTTTTGTTCAGATAGAGTGGGAGGGAGAGAGTGAGAGAGAAACATCGATGTGAAAGGCACACATCGAGTGGCTGCCACCCGCACAACCTACCAGGGTCAGGGACAAACTGCAACCGAGGTACATGCCCTTAGCGGGAACCGAACCCGGGTCTCTCAGGACCGCAGGCCGACGCTCTAACCGCTGAGCCAAACCGGCCAGGGCAGGACACAACGTTTTAAAAGCCACACTATACAGCCCTGGCCAGTTCTTCTCAGTGGGCACCAGTCCTCACATCAAAGAGTCGTGGGTTCGATTTTGGTTCAGGGCACCTACCTTGGTTGTGGTTCGTCCCTGGCTCTGGTCAGGGTTGTGCAGGAGACAGCCAGTTGAAGTGTCTCTCTCACATCGATGTTTCTCTCCCCCACCCTTCCACTCTATCTGAAGATAAATGTTCAGATATCCTCGGGTGAGGATTAAAAAAAAGAAAAAAGCTACTACACAGTAGTGCCAAGTAAGTAAAGTCGGCTTGAACCTGTTTGTCTCATTGCTAGAATACCCAGCGAGTGTTGCAAATTGGCGGATTAACCCTTTGTGTTCAGTGCCAGATCATTTGCTGAAAGTTGCCCATCACAACCGAGACAAAGATTCAAATACAGACCATTACTTCCATTCTTGGAGAATAAAATACACTCGGATCGTATTTATCAGGTAGATTTTTAAGCCTTTTAAACTTTTTGGGGCTTCAGTTTTAGACAGCGACTCCTCAGACACAATCGACAGCGCCAGCTCCTGCAGAAGGCACCGAGGGACAGACTGTCCCATCTTTCCGCTGCCTCACATTCAGTGGCACACCTGTCTAAACCCATCTCGCTTTCTGTTTCCCTGGCACGTTTTCCTGTCTCAGTACTTGCTCAGGTACACAGGCCAAGTCCTTCAGGACTCACCCCCTCGGGACGTCTCCCCCGAACTTCCACGATTCCCAGGGGCTCTCTGGGCGCCCACCGCCTGCGCACAGCTGGGTGTACGGTGTGTTTATGTCTCTGCACTGCCCGCCAGCTGAGGGTTTCGTCACGTCTGCGTGGCTCTTTACCAGTGGCATAAAGCAGGCAGACGGGCACTTAGAAATAATGTTGGCTGGACTGGGCATTTCACCTTGACGTGGGTGGACAGTCCGTGGTGGAGCGAGAGGTGGCACCCTCGCATTGCTTAGGGTGGGAGTCAGGGCAGGGACGTGGAGGACAGTGATGGCTCTCGCATGCTCCTTTCTAGCCACACGGTTCAGAGGGACAGCCTGTGACACGCACTTCTGCTCACGGCCGGCCAAGCAGCGGCCTCTGGGCGTGGGAAGCAGGGGCTCTGAGGTCGTACTGCTGCATGACTCTGGACGAGTTCCCGAGTCCTTCCGAAGTTTACCTTCTTCTGAAAAAATGAGGGTAACTGCAGGCACCTTTCAGGGCTGTTGTAAGGATTAAAGAAAATCTGTGTAAAGTAATTGGAACAAAATAATGATAGCTATTCTAAGTTAAGGGTGCTTTTGGCTGCAAGCAATAAACAAACCTTTCTATTTAGCTAAAAGAGGTGTCTTTTCCTGCAGAGGAGGAAGTCTAGGTGAGGGCACTGGTCGGTTCAGTCTGCCGTAACCAAGTACCAGGGACCGGGAGGCGTAAACAACAGAGATTAATTTTCTCACAGTTCCGGAGGCCGGAAGCCTGAGACCAGGGAGCCAGCCTGACTGGTTCTGGTGAGAGTTCTCTTCTGACTTGTAGGTAGCCCCCTTTTTGCCTTGTCCTCACATGGGAGAGACAGACGGGGTGGGGGGGTGGAGGACTAGCTTTCTGATCTCTTCTTGTAAGGGCACTAATCCCATGACCAGGGCCCCACCTTCGTGACCTAATCTGAACTTTATTACCCCATCTCCAAATACCATTACATTTGGGATTAAGGCTTCAACATGTGAATTTTGGAGAAACACAGTCCGTGCATAGTAAAGGTCAGCAGTTTTCGGCCGGTGTGCCCAAGCACAGTGGTGCGTCGCAAGAATTGTTCAACACGTAGTACCTGACTGTTTGGTCAGGGGCACTGACTCTTTTCCCTTAGATTGTCAAATTCAATGACAACAGCCAACACAGCAATAGCTGTCTGTTGTGAATGAATCAAATTATAACTTTTTTTTGGTCAGATCAGGGCAAAAGATATATTTTTGGGTGTGCCTCAGAATTTTAGTAATTAGTTTATGTGCCACAAGAAGAAAATGGTTGCAAATCTCTGCAATAGGCAATTGATAACTTTGTGTTAACTGCTCTCAAAGGCCTAGTTTATTTCTGTTTCTCTCTGTCATCCTTCCTTTTGTTCTCATACTTATCACTTCCTGGAGGCTACTGCACCTCCAGACAAGTCCCACACACACAGGAAGAAAGGGAAAGGGGCCATGCTGCCCGGCTGGCATGGCTCAGTGGTTGAGTGTTGACCCATGCACCAAGAGGTCGCTGGTTCAATTCCCGGTTAGTCAGGGCACATGCCCAGTAGAGAGCATGCAGGAGGTGGCCAGTCGATGTTCTCTCGCATCGATGTTTCCATCTCTCTCCCTCTCCCTTCCTCTCTCTTTAAAATCAATAAAGAAAAAAATATTTTTAAAAGAAAGAAAGGGGCCATGCTAGTTTTAAATACCCCATTTTATCAGGAAGTAAATATGAAAGCTCTCCCTAAGTTCCCCTTGTCCAGAGCTGTCTCCTGGCCAGCTGTAGCCATGAGGGAAGAAGAGGATTGGGATTTCCAGCCTCTGCAACAGGAAGGAAGGAAGAAGAGAGTTAGTGAACACGTTGAGGGAGCCAGTGTACAATGCCTACCACACTGTCACTCATTGATAGGGTGACCATTTGTCAGGGACAGCCCTGGTTCACACCTGTTGTCCCCGTGTTATGAATAGTACCCCCTTCTCCTCTGGAAACTGTCCTGGTTTGAATGACAAATTCTCTGTGTTCACCCTACTTGTTGAGCAGTTGCTATTTACTGCAGGCTCTCAGTAAAGAGTCGTTAATAAGGAAGAGAGAATCCAACCGTAAGATGAATAACAAGCCAAGATTACGTGTGATGAGAGTCTGTGTGGCACAGGCTGCAGACATGGGGGGCCCAGGAGAGAGACACGAGTGTGAACTGACCAATGGGTGAGTGAGCAGTCTGGATGGAGATGAAGTGTGAGGAGAGACCAGGCATGAAAGATAAATGATGGGGCACAGTTTGAAAGATGAAAAAAATACAGTTTCTATGCCAGGGACTTTTCTTTGAAAGACTCACAACAAACCAGTTTTAATGCTGCCTTTGTTTGAGTGATGAAGTCTTTTCACATGGGGTACAATGCTAAGCTGCAATTTGGCCTAAGAGCATTGTGAGCGCTCATAGCACAAAATAAAAGACCACTGGTATTTATTAAGCCAAATAATATACTTTTTTTTTTTTTTTTTTTTTTGCCATCACAAACAACTTGCCACAGACGTTTTGCATGTGAGGACAACAATGATTTTCTAAATTATTCTCTTGTGGAGGAACATGTAGGAGAGTGTGACTTGGAGCTATTTTAGTTTGATCAAGAAAAAGTATTTCCATTTTCTAAAGTTTCTTTTGCATTGCTATCAAATAAAAATATTTCCTTAGCTGTTTATTTATTTTTTCTTCGCTTGGTTTTTAAATCCCAACAATTGGTTTTAGAGACTCATTCATTCTGTTGGGCTGCTCGGTGGGCTGGTATAGTGGGAAGTCCTAAGTTATTTGGCTCTAATCTCGTTCCTTCCATTGACTGGCAAGTCTCAATCTCCTTACCTCCCTGGATCTATTGCTTAAATACAGCAGGAGAGATTAAATAACCCTGCGGTGCCACCTGCTTGGACTTCTAAAAGTCCCTGAATGTACTTGGGACATCAGGGAAACCATGAAGCAGCCTCCGGTGGGTCTGGTTTAGGGGAGTGTTAGGAAGTAAGACTGCAGAGCAAAACGGAGATGAGACCATGCAGCACCTGGATGCCCAGCTTGTTCGTCTTTCTGGTGGCCCAGGCTGTCCAGAGAGCTCTCCTCCAACACCGTATCACAATGAATCCGTTCGTATCACAATGAATCCGTTTCTTTCCCACCCGCCTCATTCACTGCCCAGTTTTCGCATCTGTACATAGCAATGGGTGTGGGACGATCTTAGCTTTGGTCTCTAATGACACATCTTTGCTCCTGTGACCTTTCCCAATTCCTCCATTGCTTCCTTCCGAGGCTCAGCCTTGTCCGGGAGGACAGAGGGAAGAAAACATCGAGGTGATAGTGCAGTCGGGTCTTGAAGGCTGAGGAAGACAAGGAGCAAGTGTGTTCCAGTTAGGCCAAGCTGGATACTAAAGCTACGCGGGCATGAAAGGACATTTTACGACAGGGAAGGTGAACTTTAGGAACACATTGCGTAATTGATTCAGATCTGAGAACCTTTCCTTCAGGGCTGGGTATTTAACTGTGAGTCTTTGAGGGGAAAGGAACTGGGGAAGCCTTGGACCCCGGGTAAACACCGACTCCCCAGTGTCCACGAGGTGGGACGTAATTCACTGCTCATGAGTGTTGACTGGCTCCCCTGGGAAGAGTAAACACAAGGAAGGCAGGAGAAGAAGGGCAAGGGCAAGAGCCTGGGCGTGTGCTTTTGTAGATCTGTTTGGGAGGGATGCCCTTGAGAACAGAGCGGATTCTTCCTCACGCTGTAAAATAAAGCACATTCTGCTGCCAGCTGCTCACACATCACACCCTAAAAATAAAACGAGAGGGACATGGAGTCTTTTTTGCTCTCACTCTGCTTGTTTTAACTTCAGGAGCCTTCCAGGGGAAGCCATAATGGGGTTGTTTTTATTGTCCGTGGGCTGGAGCAAATGCTGGTCTGTAAACATTCTGATGCGTGGGAGTCAAACAACCTGCTGAGGAATGTCTGCCCACGTGCGAGGTGCGCTTCCCCGGGAACCCAGAATGCTGCACGCGGCAGTGGGGCGCCTCACCCAGCCCACTGCTGCAGAGATGTTCTAGCCAGACGTGCTCGGGCTGGGCACCGGCCATCCACCTGCTCTGCTTCAGGGTGGAACACGCGAAAGACTTTCTGCTGTTGTTTTGTCAAATGGTCACCTTTTTTCTTTAGTGTAGAACAGTCATTTGGAGTGGGTTGGTTTTGTTTTTTTTGTTGTTGTTGTTGTTTTTGTTTTTTTCCAGCCAGAGAAGGATGTTTACAACAAAAATATCTATTTCTGTACCTTCTCGAATCCACACTGCCTTTTACATCATCTGTACAATTCCAGTCAACTCAGCCAGCATTTATAGACTCCTCCTGGGTACTGGGTGCCCAGAATCCTGAAATTAATATGATCAAGAACCTGCCCCACAGACACCCACATTCCAGCAGGCAGGACACATATAAACAGAAGTCACCCCAACACCAGACCGGACTTGCAGATGTTGAAGGAAAACACACATTTCCTGGAGGAAAATACCAGAGGAAGAGCTGAACTTTGGCTGGAGTATCAGGAAGAGAAGGGAAGAGAAGAGCAGGAAGGAAAGTAAATTTAAGCTAAATTAGAAAAATAAGTAGAATCTCAACTATTAGATGACTGAAATAAGAACAAGAATGGAATTAATCTCATAAAATAAGCATTTAACATTTTTTGTGCTTACCAACAAACCTGTTTGAAGTCATTTAATCATTCATTTACTCCATAAGCATGGATAGGATTCCTGTGCTATGCCAGGCACTGTTTAGAGATCGAGATAGAGATGAACACAGCATCCTCCCTGCCCCGAGTCCCCTCGTTGTCCCCACAGGTAGACGGTACAAACAAGATACACAGAGAGACAGATAAGGGGGAGGGGACACGGAATAGCCCGAGGACACCACGGACTAAGGAAGTGCAGGAAGACTTCACAGAGGAGTGGAGCTTGGAGGGACCACGGGGAATGGGTGGAGGAAAACAGTCCATGGAGCGGGAATGTCAGGTGCATGTCACAGAAGCACAGAGCAGCGTGGGATGTTTGTGGGACCTCAACTATTTCGAGATGTCTCAAATACAAGGTTTTAGGAGAGGAAACGTTTTCCTTCGCCCTCTTAGAGTCCCTGGCTAGTCTGAAAAATAGACAGACAGAGGAACGGGGGGAAAGCATACACATCCACTGTGAGTTTTACGTAACACAGGATCGAGCACGAGGACATGATGGCCCGGAGAAACGGACCTGGGTGCCGATGCTGGGGGAGAAGAGCGGACAGCCGAGGAGGAATGGGACAGGGCAGAGGGGGCGAGGCCAGAGTAAGGAGCTGGGGAAACGTACGGAGGCCTGCTGGTTAGGACCCTTCTCGCGTCCCTGTCTTCAGGGAGAAGGATGCTCCTTTCCTCCGGGTGGAGGGAGGGCGCCTCTCACCTGAAGCTGTTATAACGTGATTCAGGGAAGATGGGCGAGGGGAGAAGAAAGTCAGTTACCTTCCCGCTTAAATATTCAGTATCCCAAGGTGCCATAGTTTGGGGTAGCATGTCCTGAACCCCATCAGGAGGAGAGGAAAACAAGAAATGAAGCTAAAAATACAATCAAGACCCAGGGATTAGAGGGCTCTCTAGACCACGCCCTGGAGACTGGATTTGTCCTGTGGTCGTTTTCATGAAGGACTGTAAGCAAGGCGGTACGATCTACATTTTAGAAAGATCTTGCAGGTGCTTTTCTGAGAATGAGGCTGAGCTGGGCAAGAAGGAAGTAGGAAATCCCCTTCGCAGGCTGTTTCAGCCAACTCAGCACAGGGTGGGATCAGGTTTTCAGAGGCCGTCTCTCCAAATCAGCCAGCATGCAGTTCAGAATTCAAGCCAAGCTTCCGTGCAATAAGTCTAGTAAAACCCAAGTTCTGATTTTTCTTATAATGATGGTTAAATGCACTGAAAAATCATGTACAAAAATATCTAAGACTTTTGCTGCCTCCTCTTTGGTGCCCTTGGTCTGCTGATGCCCTAGAGTGTGTGCATCTCTGCCTAGTGTGGGGCCCAGCCCTGCCCGTAGAGGTGGCAGTAGGGCCCTGGCTGGTTTGGCTCAGCGGTTAGAGCGCCGACCCACAGACCAGAGAGACTGGGGTTCGGTTCCCGCTAAGGGCATGTACCTCAGTTGCAGTTTGTCCCCGGCCCCGGTTGGAATTGTGTGGGTGGCGACCACTCAATGTGTCTCTCTCACATGGATGTTTCTCTCTCTCTGTTCCTCCCTCTCTCCCTCGCGTTCTGTCTGAAGATAAATGCAAAAATGTCCTCGGGTGGGGATAAAAAAAAAAAGAGAGAGATGGCAGAGGGCTGATGGGGACAGGATGGGGCTGGTATTGAAGGGGGAGGACCCACAGGTAGGGGTGAGGGGCGGAGAGAACCTGGGACGGCCCCTGGATGGCTGACTTGCCCAACAAGGTAGTGGTCATCTGTCGCCTTTGGGTCTCTGCAGCTCACCATTCCCACTAGTCCAGGCTTTAGAGGGTATTTTAAAGCACCCTCGTCTGGTGCCCCAAATAAATCCCTCACAGACTTGAAACTGCTCGGGACCAGATTCAGCCTCTGCCATCAGGACGGTGGGCACAGTGCACGCTGTCCTGAGGCCCCGGACACACTGTCTTCGGCTAGCGGGACTCAGTGCGGCTCCCAGTCTTCTCCCTCGTCCCTGGTCTTTCCCTGGCGCGTGGCTGCTCCATGCAGAGGTAACCTGGTCCCTTACTGACCCTGGGACATGGCTCGGTGACACGAGAGGAGACGCAGCCTGGTAAAGACACGGCTGTATCCCCACGTCTTGAGTGATTAACCCGCTGCAGCCCCAAATCTGTCTGGGAGCAAGGCTCCAGGCAGCAGCTGGATATATTTCTGGGATTGTTCCTGAATATTCTGGAGCATCAAGGACCCAGCTGGGAAGAGGGTTTTCTCCATGATCCTGGGCCTCGTTCATCACACCGTCTTCTCCAGGAGTCCCCAGGCCCTAGCTTCAAAATAAATGAACGCGGCTTCCGAGGGCTCAGCAGCTACTTTCTCAAATGCAGCTTCCGCGCCCTCTGCGTTCTCCCAGGCCCCACGGAGGACGCCACAGGCACGCAGCGTCGCATCGTTTCCATCACGGATGCTTGAGCCTCCACTCCTGCTTGGGAGCATGTTCCCGAGTCAGCGGTGACCGTGCCACCATTTCTGCCCCTTGACTTAAATGGTGCCGGTTTCATTTCTTTCTAAGTCACCTGTCTCTGGGTTCAAAGCTTTGGAGAATCTCGGCTTTGGGGGGCTGGACGAGACCATCGCAAACGGACGGGCCAGTCTATTGTATCAGGGATGAGTCCCTTTTACATACATGGTCATCAGAAACAGGCCACATCTCCCATGTGGGTAGATGAAAACAGTCTATTTTTAGCCCTCAAGCCAAAAAAAAAAAAAATCTCTGCTGCAATTACAAATAGTCGAAATAACAACAACCGAAGCACACAGGGTATCACATGAAAGAGCTCCTGGAGGTCTTCACCTTCCCCCCAATTTCATTTCCTCCTCCCTGCCAGTAGTTGGGCGCTCATGCACCCAGAACTTTCCTTACCTATGCATAGGTCTTCACTTAAATGAATGCTGACTGTTATCAGGAAACGCTCAGAAATGTGCCCATTTCATGGAGCTCACAACTGATTCCCCAACACCCTTTGTGTAGAATTTAAATAATTCATACATGCCAACTGAAGGAATACAGGGCGGGGGGGGGGGGGGGCGCGTGGGCTGAGACTCACAGCAGAACCTTCTGGACGCCTGCTCCGGAATCTGTGCATGTTCAGGCTGTGATCTTTTTCAGTTTTATACATTTAAATACTCTCTAGCCTCTAGAGCCCAAGCTTGGCTCATGGATGGCCCTGTGAGATGAGGGATCCTCATTACCTCCTTCACTCGCCTCCCGGGAACATCTTTTTCAGCCAGAAGTGCCGAGTCAATTGGCGAGACGAGGGACTAGTGGGTCGTTCTCAGAACTGGCTCCCCTCCCCGCGGCCGGCTGCGATCACTTCTTCAGTCGGCCCCGGAGGCTCTGCTCCAGGGAAGAAAGCGGCTCTGACATTTGCTTCCTCTTGGGTCACCAAGGCCCTCGGGAGGGCGCCTGTGCCCAGCATCTCCTGGCGCGGGGAGGGCACAGCCAGACTCGGGAAGGCTTGTTCAGAAGAGCAGTTCATTTTGTTTTTCCAAGGCAGGTAGGCCTGTGTGACTTCATGACTCACACTCTTTAATGGATTTACACACCATTTCTTAGGTTCCTCTGGACAGAAGGCCAGTGAGGTTTGGATGTATTTTCTCTTCGGCCTAGAATGACTGCTTGTAACTGCGTGGTTTGTGAATTGCTTGCCTTCCCAGAGGTTAATCATCAAGGTGAATATTTATCTGATATTTCAAAAGCTGGCCTGGCCGGTGTGGCTCAGTGAACTGAGCGTTGTCCCCTGGACTGAGAGGTCCTGGTTCGATTCCCGGTCAGGGCACATGCTGGGGTTGCTGGCTTGATCCCCAGTAAGGGGTGGGCAGGAGGCAGCCAATTCATGTTTCTCTCTCACATCGATGTTTCTATCTCTCCCTTCCCCTCTCTCTAAAAATTCAATAAGACACATTTAAAAAGAAAAAGCAACTTGCCCTGGCCGGTTTGGCTCAACAGTTAGAGCATCTGCGTGCAGACCAGAGAGTCTTGGGTTCGGTTCCTGCTAAGGGCATGTTCCTCAGTTGCAGTTTGTCCCCAGCTCCAGTTGGGGTTGTGTAAGTGTCAACCAGTTGATGTGTCTCTCTCACATCGATGTTTCTCTCTCTTTCTTCCCCCCTCTCTCCCTCACGCTCTATCTGAAGATAAAAAAAGAAAAAAAAAAAAGCAACTTACCCTTTGATCCTGGTACACCCATTGGTATAAACCATGAAGAAATGTAAACATCCTTTGTTACCATTTGCTTTCCTGAGAGTGTTTAAAAATGTAGAGACACTGTATTTTATATGAACTATGTTGCTTTCTCCTGAAGACCTGAGGAATGGTTTTCTGTGAGGTGAGGGGATGTCCTTGATGGAACCCGGGGAGTTTGTCCCTGTGTCTGTCCCTGTGACGGCCGAGACACAGTGGCCGTGGAGCTAAAAGGGCTGCTTCCCTCCCCTCTGGGATGCAAGAGCTGAGTGTAAATGTGAAGGGTGTCTTCAGATCAGCATTTGGTACGTTTAAGTGACACGATGAAGATACCAGAATCGGGCGGACAGAGAAGGGAATGCCGGCCCAAATGAAAGCAGGCTCCCTGGAGGAGGAGCAAAGGCTAAATGTCTGGGAACCACCGACTAGTAGTGCAGCCTCCTGGGCCTTGGTCTGCTGATCCACAGCGTGAAGACGGGGAGCAGAGAGGAGCTGAATGCTGTGTGATTTTGTTCTAGCCATTTGGACAGCGTGGTCAGACCAGCAGGCCAGATCTGAATACCAGTCCGAAAGGGGAGGTAGTTGTGAGGGGTGTGAGTTGGGTGGGAGGGGCCTCTGGAGGTGTGGCTGGCAGAAAGGGAAGACCAATGGTCTGGAATCAGAAGGCTGTATTTCATCCAAAGTCACGGTCCAGGCAGTAGGAAAATATCTGGAGGCAGCTGGCCAGGCAATTTGCATTAAGTGAGTATTTTCCAGTATAACATCTTAATTCTTTTAATTATTTTAAATGCACTGTAACAACTTTATTGAGACATAATTCAAATACCATACAACTTAAAGTATATTTGAAGTGTGCCGACCAATGGCTGTTAGTACATTCAGAGTCGTGAGTACATCGCCACAGTCCATTTCAGAATATTTTCACTACACCACAAAGAAATGCCATTCTGCTTAGCCAGCATTCCCAAATGCGCCCCCAAAGCCCAGTCAACCACTAGCCTATTTTCTGTTTATTCGGACAGTTCAAGTAAATGGAATTATACAATACACAGCCTTTGTGACTAGTTTCCTTCACTTAGTATATTTTCAAGTTTCGTCCATGCTGTAGCGTATATCAGTACTTCATTTTTTTATTGATGACTATTTTTCCATTGTATGAATATACCACATTTTATTTATCCATTCATCAGTTGATGGGTAGTTGGGTTGTTTCTACTCTTTAGCTATTATGAATTATGCTACTATGAACATTCATATATAAGTCTTTGAGTGGACATGTGTTTTCATTGCTCTTAGGTATACACCTAGGCGTGAAATTGCTGGATTATGTGATAATTATATTCCACTGTTTCAAAAACTGACAGATTGTTTGTCCAGATGCTGCCTGTTTCCATTCCCACCATCCGTGCATGAGAATTCCAGTTTCTGTGCATCCTGGCTATCACCTGTTACTATGTGTCTTTTCTATTCTAGCCATTCTAGTGGGTGTAAAGTGGTACATCACTGTGGTTTTGCATTCCCTAATGGTTAATGATGTGGACCATATCTTCACGTGCTTATTGGTCATTTGTATGTCTTCTTTGGAGAAATGTCTATTCAGAGTCTTTGCCCATTTTTAAATTGGGTTATCTTTTTATCTTGAGTTGTTTATTTAGAGATTCTAGATACAAGCCCTTTATCAGATACATGATTTGCAAAAATGTTTTTGCTTTCTGTAAATTGTCTTCTCACTTTCTTGATGGTGTCCTTTGGGGCATAAATATTTTAAATTGATGATGTTATTTTAATTTTTTTGGTTGCATGTACTTTTGGTATCACATCTAAGAAATCATTGCCTAATCCAAGGTCTTGAAGATTTATGCCTATGTTTTCTTCTAAGAGCTTATAGTTGTAACATGAACATTTGGGTCTCTGGTGCATTTTGAGGTGACCTTTGTGTATGGTGTGAGGTAGGGGTCTGACTTCATTCTTCTGCATGTGGATAGCCTTTTACTTATTCTTGAATTATATATTTCTACTTATTTTCTGAGTCATTGCTCTAAATTTTAAAATATACATTTTAACTTATCAGAACCTAGTTGAGATTTATACTAACTTAATTCCAATGAGGTCTAGAAAGTTTACTCTTACGGATCCATTCTCTTCTCCCCTTACTTGTGCTATTATTGTTATAATGACTACATCTCTATATGTTAAAAATACAATGTATTGTTATAACTATCACCCTCTATAATTTTATGTATTTTAAGGATGTTTAGAGGAGAGAAGATAGCAAGTGTAGAGAAACTTGGGTTATAAGCCCAGTGAGTGCAGAATGCTCTCTGCTCTGCTCTACATCAGATCCCCTGCACCTAGAACAGTGTTCGTCCCACAGTAGGGGCTTTCTTAGTATATAAATAAATGAATAATGAGCTCCATAGAGTTAGTAAAGGAACTCCCAGATAGGGAGTCCCAGTAAGATGTGCAGATGAATAATGAAGAGACGAGGAATAAGGGTACGTGAGCTGTGGTGATGTTGACGAAATAATCACAGTGAAAAGTAAGAGAGTGTCTTTCTCACTTAATGTCTCACGTATCTGATGCCTAGCCCAGTGATGCTGACAGCAGATACTCAGTAAATGTGGAACGAATAACTGAAGCATCCTGTAGCTGGTGAAGATCTTGGAGGATGAGGAAGAGAAGTTTGGTTTTAGAGGTCTCTGTGCTCCCCCAAGACACCACTTTGCCTCCTCTCAGCGTCCGTAGCACTACGCTGCTGCTGCTGCTGCTTTGGGGGTTCTCGCCAGGGGTCCCACACCCCCACGGATGGTCAGCTCCCTCTGTGCGATCTGAGCAGGACTTCCGACTGATGAAGGATGAGCAGTACAAGCCTGCTAGTTAGGACTGAGCAGACCGAAGACGGGACAAAGTTAACACTACCCGAGTCAGGAGGGGGGAGGGGGGACAGTGAGAAGAGGAAGGTGAACACTCCTGGTGACAGACCGAGGCAACCGAGAGAAAATCTGTGACATTCCACCTTTGCTGACTCATTCCCTCACCCACAACGTTCACTGCGTCCGACTAGGCTAGAGATGCATATAGCAACGCGTTCAACTTGCCTTATGCCAAATGTTATATCCTAGGCATGAAACGGTACTCCACTGTTGTAAAAATATTCTGGACATAATTGTGTAGCACAGTGTATTTGTTATGACGCTCAGACTGGAGGCTCCCTGCCGAGGCGTGAGTCCTAGCTCAGAGAGTCGCTTGACCTCCCTGTACTCATTAAAGCTCCCCTTTCTGTAAATTTGACTTACTACTACCTACCCCGCAGAATTCTTGTAAGGATTAAACACGCATAAAGCCCTGAGAATAGCGCCTACCTTATGATACGCACTATTATTATTGACATAATAATGATGTTAAAAGACCAGACGTTTTAGTTGAGATTATCCAGTAAACTTCACTAAATTTTATTTTTCCCATTTTCCATACTACCTGGCTACCTAAGCATCTTTGTAGTAGAAACCATTTGTGTATATATGTATTTATTTATTGTACAGCTTGGGCCATGAAGAAGCAACAACTCTCCTTTTATGTGCTTGTTTCTGTTTGTTAAATGATTCCCATGATCAAGAGCTGCTCTCTACCTTCGAAAAACCAGCCCCAACGCCCCCGCCAGAGGCTTCCAGGGCGGAGGAACCCCCTAGATGGATAATTCAGAGGGATGAACTCCTGCCTGAGATTTCAAAGCTGCAGCAGATCAATGGGCTCGGGAATCAAAGCACCAAAGGTGATGTTTCTGATGGAAGCATATGAGCCACTGGAGACACTAATTAGGACTGTTCCTAAGACAGCACCATGAAAGATTCTTTCTGGGGCATAAGAAAAAAAATCTTTAGAAAGATAGAGAGGTTGAATGTTTATTCCTGCCACGGAGTGCAGGAACAGCTCCCCCCCCACCCCCGTCAAAGTGCTCTGTCCCCACGTGCACTGGAGGGACCCCGTAGGCACAGTTTACCTGTAAGATTAATGTTTGTCTAACAGGTACAACCGCCTGTCCTTCCCAGTCAGTTTCTTAGTAAAAACATAGAACATACTTCAAACGCTGAACAGGGGTACCTGCTGTTTTTATTTTTTATTATTTATTTATTTATTTAATCCTCACCCAAGTATATTTTCCCATTGATTATTTTTGATAGAATGGGAGAGAGGGAGGAAGAGAGAATCATTGATGTGAGAGAGGCACATCGATTGGTTGCCTCCCTCACGACCCCAGTCGGGGCTGTGGGTGATCCTGCAACCAAGGTATGTGCCCTTGACCGGGTATCCAAGGACTCTGGTCCACGAGCCGTCACTCTAACCGCTGAGCCAAACAGCCAGGGATTGTCTCCTTTTTAAACACCCAATACTGCCCTGGCCGATTTGGCTCAGCATTTAGAGCATCAGCCTGCGGACCAAAGAGTCATGGGTTCGATTCCAGTCAAGGGCACATACCTCGGTTGTGGTTTGTCCCTGGCCTGGTGACGGTCCTCAGGTGTGCATTAAAAATAATGATATTAAAAAATAAACATCCAATATTATTTTATATTAGTGTAGTGGTTAGACTAATTACATACTTTTCAAAGTGGTACCCCTGCTACTTCAAGTACCCACCTGGCACTGTACATAGTTATTACAATATCATTGAGGCAATTTCCCTTGCTGCGCTTTGCATCCTCATGACTACTTTATCACTACCAGTTTGTCCTTCGTAATCCCTTCGCTTTTTCACCCTGCCCCGCAGGGTACCTGCTGCTCTTATCTCCGTAGCTCATCACCTACTTGAAGTCATTCACCCGCAGTGAGTGTCCAGGACATTGGGCCCTCGATGATAGGTGTTTAATAAATGTTTGTTAAGTCAATGAAGAGTGGGTGTGATGGTGAAGTGAAAATAAATTGATCATAAATAAGAGTGTTATGTAGATTTTTCACCCTGAATGACCCCAGACAAGTCATCTAACTGGATCATTTCATGCTTTTAAATGAGAGTACATGCCCTGGGCAGTGTGGGTCAGTGGTTAGAATGTTGGCCCAAGGACCAAAGGGTCTCAGGTTCGATTCTAGTCAAGGGTACATATCTAGGTTGTAGGTTCAGTCCTGGCCCTGGCTGGGGTCATGTGGGAGGCGACCAATCAATGTGTGTCTCTCACATTGATGTTTCGATCTCTCCCTTTCTCTCCCTCCCTTCCACTCTCTGTGAAAAAAAAAATATCAATGGAAAAATATCCTTGCCCTGGCCGGTTTGGCTCAGCGGTTAGAGCATCAGCCTGCGGTCTGGAGAGACCCGGGTTCGGTTCCCGCTAAGGGCATGTACCTCGGTTGCAGTTTGTCCCCAGCCCTGGTTGGTCGTGCGGGTGGCAGCCACTCCATGTGTCCCTTTCACGTCGATGTTTCTCTCTCTCTCTCTCTTCCTCTCTCTCCCTCCCACTCTATCTGTGCAAAAAATGGAAAAAAAAAATGTCCTCAGGTGAGAATAAAAAAAAAAAAAAAAGAAAAATATCCTTGGGTGAGGATTAACAACAACAAAAAAAGTGTACACATTGATTAAAATATAACTGGTGGTTTTGAGAGTAAAATAAAACTATGTTAATTCGAAATCATTACATAGGAGACTTCTACTGCCCAACTTACTGGTTCCAGGAAGGGTCAGGGCAGCCATCTGAACGCCAGGCCGTGCGGTTGGCCGCTCAGCCCAGCCTCATGCTGGTCACCAGGACAACAGCACTCACTCTTACCTGGCCTGAGGGTCTTCCCCGGCAGTGGCGTTAACAGATACACCACCACAGGTATGCGATCACACGATCGTTTATCCTCACTGACTGGCCAGAGCTGGAGGAAGAAATAACACATACAGGGTGGGGCAAAAGTAGGGTTACAGTTGTTCATATGGAAAATTATACAGCAATTAATAAATAATACAAGAATAAACACCGTGTTTCACGCACTCACAACTGTAAACCTATTCCCTCACCCCATAGGTAAAATGATGACATAATTTATCATCCAAACAAAGATGCTTTTGAGAGTAAAAATGGGAACCAATAATATTAATTACATTCTGAAATGCTTGGACAGTCTTAGGCAAATCAGATGTGTGGTCTGTGCCGGGCCCAAGCAGGCTTACGTGTCCAGGACGTTTAAGTCTAACCCTTTTTACCTAACTAAACATTTTCCCTTCCTGACCCCTCCTTCCTAACAACATTTCCCCCCTCCCTTTATGATCTAGGTAGAGCACTGGTAATTGCACCTTTATTTTCTAGTTACAGCCTCTGTATGTATATTTTCCTCGTTATAAAATCATTAGCATGACTGAGACCATGTAAATGAGGCACATGCCCTCTGCTCCTTTGGGCAAAATTCCACCCATGTTTTTAGCTGATTTGCTAAATAAATTCATGTGGACATGCAGGTTCTACAGTTACCCACTCCTATTTTGTCTGATTCTCTACAGGTTGTGGGGACCTGTACACATTCGCCTGAATTTGCTGTCTTACATTTCATTTCTAGTAATGAAATTTTATAGCTGGGGGATGGGGTTGAGGGGAAGTGGGGGAGGGTCTAGGGGAGATAAATGGTGATAGATGGAGATTTGACTTGGGGTGGTGGGCACACAGTCCAGTGTACAGATGATGTGTTGTGGAATTGTGCATCTGAAACCAGTATAATTTTGTTAACCAGTGTCACCCCAATACATTCAATAAAAAGGGGGAAGGTAGAAACTTTATACCTTTCCTTCCTCCAATACAATAGATTTGCCCTCTAATCAGCATTGCTCACTCAAAAGTCACAGGGTGTTGTGGTGGAATAAGCCAGGTCTTGTATGCATTTGTTCAACACATATTCAATCGAGCAGTCACTGTGTGCCATATGCTGTGTACTGCTATGGGTACACAGTCTAGTCTGTACTTTGTCTTTGGTTTTCTTCTTTTTTTTTAAATATGTTTTTATTGATTTTTTTTTTTTTTTTAGAGAGAGAAATGGAAATATCCATGTGAGAGAAAAACATCAATCTGCTGCCTCCTGCACGCCCCCTACTGGGGATCGAGCCCACAACCCAGGCATGTGCCCTGACCAGGAATTGAACCAGGACCTCTCAGTCCATGGGACGACGCTCAGTCCACTGAGCCACACTGGCCGGGCTCTACTGGTTTTCTTAATGGTATCTTTTGATATTCAGAACATTTTTATTCTGATGAAGTCAAATGTCACTTTCTCCCCCTTTATGGTGTGTGCTTTTTGTACCCAATCCAAAAATGTTGGCCTACTTCAAGATCCTGGAGATACTCTCCTACATGTGCTTCTAGAAGCGTTAAGGTTCTAGGTTTTAAGTTTAGTCAATGATCCAGCTCTAATTTTCGTGTTTGGTGTGAGATAAAGTTGAGGTTCAGTTTTTATTCACACATCACATATCCAGTTGATCCAGCATCATTTGTTAAAAAAAGACACCCCCTTGCTCATTGCATTCGTGCCTTAATGGAAAACCAATTGACCATCTCTGTGTGGATCAATTTCTGGACTCTTTATTTTGATCTGTTGATTGATTGGTCTATTCTTACCTACTGTCTGGTTACAGCAGCTCTTAGGAAAATAGTCTAAATAAGTTAAGTATGGTCACTAACCTTATGAAGGTTACAATCTGATGAGAGAAGTCATCATTGTACAGGCCAGCTAAAGAACCTGCAACTATAATCTAATGAAACCTGATGGTGGCTTGGGCTCAGTGGCAATGGGCAGATTCTGACTTGGGTAGTAATGGGATAGAGGGATTGTGTTCTGGGTATGTTTTGAAGGTATAGCCAATCGAATTTGTTGGCAGATTGAACATGAGACATAGGATAAAAGAGGAGTTCGGGGTTTTGGCTTCATCTGGAAGGACGTGTTACGATTGGCCAAGATGTGAAGGGCAAGTGTGGAGACGAAATGAGAAGCTTGGTTTTCCTACTTTAGAGTAGGCATGAGCGGTCACTACCCAAAGTACAAACAGTTTTCCCTGCAGAGGAACTGGGAAGGAGGATGGTAGAGACACAGTCACCTCGGGAGCTGTCGAGCCCTAGGTGGGCAGCACTGGGCGAGATGGTGTGGGAATGTCGGAGATGGACCGATGTCCGTGCGTGGCCAAGTGGCCATGTGGCCATAGGAGAGCTCAGAGGAGGCTCGACTCACACCGATCCAATAGAAAAAAATACGAAGTCAAGGACCAGATCACCAGATGCAGGTCTGAGGTGTCGCAGGGTAGTCCCGGGGTGGTCAGGAGCAGAGAATGCTTCCAGAAGAAAAGCCGTCCTCACAGGACGGGGAACACTCAGACAGGGAAAACCGGCAAAATGCGGGGACTAAGCAGGGACCAGCCAGGCACAGGTATTCTAGGCCTGGCTGGGAGTTGTTGGAAGGATTTTAAAAACTGGTTCCTGGCACATGGTGGGCACCTGATAAAGAACAGCTGATTATACTTCTTTCGCTGAGGGACTTCGATGAAGGTAAAACTGTAAGCCCTCCTGAGTCCAGCTCCTCCCCATGGCAACACTACTCCGCTGATTCCTTTGCCCTTTCTCCTCTCCTGGGTTGTCTTCTCCGACTTCTGTTAGAAAGCCCCGGGTCAGGCTTTCCACAGTGTCTGTGGGGAGGGAACTGGGCTGGGATATTTCAGCAGGTCCATGCAGGCTCATGGGGTTTAGTAACCTTGTTCAGAGGAACACCACAGAGGCCCGGAAGGAGAACACTCAAACTTCAGGAGGGCGTTTTGTTCTGCTGGGTTTTTTCCGCGAATATTTTGGAACCCATCTCTATTGTTAAACAGAGAAACCTTAGAGGTCAGGACTGGAGAGATGTTTAGACATCACGTGTCCAACACGCGGCCGTGACGACTCGGAAGCCGAGAGCCGGGGAGGGACTTGCGTAAGGCCACACGGGCATTTAGTGGGAAAGCGAAATTCTCACCTCATGCGGACTATACCCGCCCTTACCCACACTCCCGTTCCGTGGCTTAATCTGGGAGAATTTCCCTGAAAAGTAGTGTTTTTCAAAGTTGTGCTGTGTACCAATAACTTTGAAAGGGATGAAATTCTCACAGCTTTCTGAATGCATAGGACTTAAATTGTTTTATTATAGACAAATATAAATTAAAATTACCACTAAAGATGCTAAAAAAAATGTATAAATATAAAACTCCATCTAAATTGTTTTTATCACTTGTATCCATCTGTAAAGCAAAACAAATTTTACCACATTGAATACAAATAAAACTTCAAACCAATGAAATTTAGATTAACAATATTGCTTGAAAAATAGGGATGGTATTGTTTGGTTGAAATGAACGGTTTACTCAGAAGTTTATTAAGTAAATATGGTACTTTTAAAAAAACAATGACATATTTATTTGTATCACTTTAGTGTCTTTCATATGACCAGTCCTCAATAAGTATGTGTGGATTTGCTTTGTATGAAGGTATAAATACTTTGAAATATTTTGATATCAGGAAATCAAAATCCTGAGTCTCTTCAATTGCTAATCAGTTGTTATTCTATCCTTGACCCATGCTCTAGCTAACCGTACAGCTCTAATTTTTACAGTTATTACATATGTTATATGACATTCAAACAATACATATAAACATGAAGTAAAAGTTCACGGTGCAAACATTATAAGGACTAGATAACATTACGTTGTACGGATATTAGGTTGCTGCAAAGAGGTTGAAATAACGGAAGTTTTAAAAGGGTAGAATCTGCCCGGCTAGTGTGGCTCAGTGGGTTGAGCATTGCCCCGTGGACTGAGAGGTCCCAGTTTGATTCCCCGTCAGGGCACATGCCCTGGTTGTGGGCTCCAACGCCAGTAGGGGGCGTGCAGGAGGCAGCCGATGGATGGTTCTCTCTCACATTAATGTTTCTATCGCTCCCTCTCCCTTTCTCTCTATCTAAAAATCAATAAAAATAAGTAAACAAATGAAAGGGTAGAATCTCCTTTCTCTGACATCACAGTCTGTAAGTCAGCAGTTCGAACTGACCTGGTGACGATGCTGTCAGGGGCCCAGCCTCGCGTGGCTCCTGGCTCGGCTGTTCTGCATCACGGCTTCCATCCTGGCCTCAGGTGGTGAGTTCCGGTGATACCACCATGCCTGCACTGCAGCCGGCAGGAGCAAGAAGAAAGAAGTAGTGCCAGGCATGCTTCCTTCCTGCAAGGGCATGACCTGGAAGTTGCTTTGATCCTTTTAACTCACAGCCCATGACCAGAACTGACACCTAACTAGAAGGGCCACGAGGGAACACATCAGTTGGACAGCGATGTGCCCAGAGATAACTTTTACGTTCTAGAATAGTGGTTTTCAAACTGGCTGCACAACTGAATCACCTGGGAAACGTAAAAACAGACAGGCAAAAAAGCATGCTCCCCCCATAACAATGAAATCAGAAAACCTAAGCCGCCTCTTGGTTCAGTCCTGGCAAGCGTGATCTATGGCATCGCTTGTCTTTTGCCAGTGGTTTGAAATGCCGTCTCTGTTACATAGTAAATGTGCATATCGCCTGGCCGGTATGGCTCAGTGCTTGAGCGTCGACCCGTGCACCAAGAGGTTGCTGGTTCGATTCCCAGTCAGGGCACATGCCCAGGTAGTGGGCCTGATCCCCAGTGGGGGACATGTAGTAGGCAGCCAATCGATGTTCTCTCTCATTGATGTTTCTCTCTCTCTTTTTCCCTTCCTCTCTCTCTAAAATCAATAAAGAAAAAAAATTTTTTCAATGTGCATATCTATGAAGATCTTTCTTTTTAAATCTCTATTCTGTTCGTTCATTACTATTGCATGCTGATATTTTCTCCCCCATGTCCCTCCTTTGTTTTTAAATCCTCACTGGAGGATACTTTTCCATTTATCTTCAGATAGAGTGGGAGGGAGAGAGAGAGAGAAACATCGATGTGAGAGAGAGACACTAATGAGTCGCCTCCCACATGACTCCGACCAGGGCCAGGGACGGACTCACAATCGAGGTACATGCCCTTCACTGGAATCAAACCCTCGACTCTTTGGTCCGTGGGCCGACACTCTAACTGCTGAGCCAAACTGGCCAGGGCACTTGCTCCCTTTTTTATATTGAAGGAGCTTCTCTCCTATCCCCTGCCCCCCCGCCCCAACTTACCTCCTCTGCTGGTAAATATTTAAGAATTCTCGGATGTGTTGCTTCTGTGCGAAGGGCTCACTCACGAGGCGTGGGAGGCTCTTCATAAAGGGCTAAGTTCCACTTGAGCTTCTTGTGACAGTCAAAGTGAGAGCTTCGGCTCTGCAGCCCAGCGTCTCTCCTGCATGGCCATGGCCCTCCAGCCTCCTGCTGGAGGACTGTCGAGTTCTGCTCAGATGAAAGGAATCCTGAGACCCGTTAAAACCAAGTTTAATGAAAAAAAAAAAGACCGTCTTTCCTAACTCCCTCCAAGGCCATCACCCAGACGCTGTTCTTAGCAAAGACACTACATTAGAGCTAAAGGTGACAAGGCAGCTAAAGGAGCCGTTTCTGCTTTGACTCGCAGACAGTGTTTTGTTTTGGTTTTTGTTCCTCACCTGAGGATATTTTTCTACTTATTACCAGATAGAGTGGGCGGGAGGGAAAGAGAGACAGAGAAACATCGATGTGATAGAGCCACATTGACTGGTTGCCGGGGACAAACCACAACCGAGGTGGGTGCCCTTGACCAGGATCTAACCCGAGACTCATTGGTCCGCAGGCCAACACTAACCGCTGAGCCAAACCGGCAGGGCGACCTCCAGACGGTTTCAGTCTAAATACAAACCACGAGCTGCGCGTAGGTGAGTGTTCCCTCGCGGCGTTTTCCCAAGTCGTTGTTTCTGAGGACGAACACGCCTTGTGTTTCTGGTCAGGTCCGCCTGCTTGTGACCCGTCCGTGATTCTGTCCAGGTGACGGAGTGTTCCACGTCTTGTCTAACTCAGCTCAGAGCCGTAAGAAGTGCCGATGACAGAAAGCTAGTCTGCGACAATGAATTCGAGGGTTGAATAACCTCGGAGGACGCCGAATCCAACGGGTTCTGTGTTCACTTGTGCGCGTGGTGCACACCACGAGACTGGAAGGTACGGAGGCAGTATCGAAGGGTGGTGCCCTGTGCACCGCTCACGGTGTGTCGGCCTGCGGCCCTGCGGCCCTGCGGCCCTGCGGCCTGCCCTCCCCTTGCTGCTGATATTCCTGTAGAACCGAGAGCAGTCTGCAAACCGGCCACCCGAAGGCCAACTCTGGCCCTGATGGTTCACTTCACTAGGCCGTACAATGTCTTTATAACATTTAATCCACCATTTAAAAATTGCACGAGCTAGCCTTGTTTTACAGTTACATTCAAAGAATCCAAAGGCCTGGCAGAGGTAAGCCTGATCCCAGCGTGGCCACCCCGGCTGGAGCTGGGCGCGGCCGCCTCAGCATCAGGGCCATGGGCACTGTACTAACCCCTGGAACACCTGCACTGCCCTCCTGGGATTTGGGTCTGTGACCTTGCCAGTCAAGGGGGCTCGGGTATGTTAGGACTCCGTGTGGGAAGAGCTGATGTCAGCCCAACAACCGGGGAGGACTGGCTGACTGTGGGTGGTCAGTGGAATGAGGGATTCCCGGGCCGAGAGGCCAGGAAAGTACCGTGAGACCAAGAGGGACAAGGGGTGGCACCAAGGAGCAGCGCAGCTGCTCGTCATTAGGGCACGGCCGGTTCACACTGATTTTCCATTTGTTTCAACATTTCCCAGCTGCCCCTCCTCCACCCAGAGGGATCTCGACATGAGCTACGGGCAAAAGCTAAGATGGTGCAAATGCTTTTTAAATGGTAAAATCTGGTGTCCAAATGAAGCGTGTTGGCTAATAAGTCCCCCTGAGGGTGCACCAGTGCAGAGAAGGGTTTGGCTGCCACTGCATCCTTTTGCCACGGTCCTTGCCACGGTGCCCAAGAGGCTTGCCCAGAAGCTTTGTAATTTAAACTCAGACAAAGAGAACAGAGGCGGGAGGGTTTTCTTTGATATTATCTTCTCAGTGGGTTGCAAGTCAAGAAAATAAATGACCAAGCGAGCTCTGTGTTCTTTAATCTTATGTAATGCATTGCTATGCAGCAACAGTAAGTTAATAATTAAGGACCATTCCGCCTCCACCAGGAGTCTGACCTGTAATGATGGGACCCCATAGTTTTGGCTGGTTGGGTTCCTAAGCTCTCATTAATGTCCATAAACTCTGGTCAAATTCAAAAGAGCAAAAGGCAAAATGACAACAAACCCCCGTTGCAGCTAAGAAAGGGGGATTTCATCTGCAGTTGGGTATGTTGTAATTTCCATTACTTGCTTACTTTTCAATGTGATATAGCTGGAAAGTAATCAAAATGAAAACTATTTATAGAAATCCCACAACCCATAATCAAGATTTCTATTTCCATACATTCAAGAAAAATCTTTAGGGGGGAAAAAAACATTTTGCGCAATAAAAATCGGTATTTATACACCCAAACAGGATTTATCTTTCCTGTTAAGATAACATGTACTGAACTTATTTTTTTCCATGTACTTTTAAAATTCTGTTGGAATATGTGAGAACCCAGGGATTTTCTTCACTTATTTCTATTTTTAAATTTTCTGGGATTTGTTGGCAGTTCAAGTGTAGAAACCATGTCTTACTTTATTGGGAGGACAATATTGTCACTCTAGAAATAATAATAATAATTCGATGTTGGACTTTCTGAACTGATTACCTGGTTTTCTTGTCTTTTTTCTCTATTGTTTATCTCTTCTAGAGTGTTTTACAACTCTACCATGAATTCTTTCACTTCAGTTTCTAAGAGAGTTCTTTCTTGTGTCCTCTCTCTCTCTCTCCTGCCCTCCCCCCCGTCTCATTTTGTCCTGGATTTATGGATGCAATAACTCATCTTTGTCTCCTGCTTCCTGCGTTGCTCTGTTTCCTCCCAGTTCCTCTTGGTGTTAGGGTTTGGGATGGGCACGAGTCTTCCACTTCGGAGCTTTCGCTCGGGTGTCTGGTGCTTCTTGACCGGATGTTCCTTCAAGTGAGAGACACTACAATCTGACTGGAAGGTCCCTGTGCCTGTGAACTTGGCACCTCAGAGGACTGGACGGTAGGTGGGCAGGAGGTTTTTGTGTGGGAGAACTTCCAAATATTGGTTTTCTCTTTAGCTATTTAGTTTATCCAAGAGAGGAATCCTGCCCAGCTGGTGTGGCTCAGTGGATTGAGTGTTGTCCCATGGACTGAGAGGTCCCTGTTCCATTCTGTCAGGGCACACGCCCGGGTTGTGGGCTCAATTCCCCACCAGGGGGCGTGCAGGAGGCAGTGATAGAGATTTCTCATATCCATGATTCTCTATCGCTCGCTAAAAAGAAAATCAATAAAGACATATATTTGTTTTAAAAAATGAATAAGAGAAGAATCCTCCATCTGGAAGATTAGATGCTTGTAGCCCTCCATACTGGAAAGTCACCTGCAGGGGTGCAAGCTGATGCAGGCCAGGGCATCCCACAGCCCCGAGTCTGAGCATCGGCTGCCCTGCCCGCTGGGAGCTGGGCTGGGAGTGGGCTGGGAGGGGGCAGAGAGAGGAGCCACCAGCTTTGAGAAGGAACTGGCCCGGGGCTCGTGCTGCTCTGCAGTCTAACAGGCCCCGTGTCTCCGGCCGGCTTCTTTCCTCCACACTCGGGGGAACTCGGTCTGAACTTGGTCTCTTACGTGTGAAATCGTTTGAGCTGCAGAAGGTGAACTAGCCGCAGGCCGCGGGTCTGAGTCTAGGTTGTACTTTTCTTCACCGTCTTTTCTGGGTCATTCCCCACCCTGTCTGCTTTCCATCCTCCACAAAGCGTGTGTCGTCTTCATCTGCTGCTGTACCCCCTTGTGCTCTTTGTTCTTGTGGGTACACCCTTTCCCTCCTATCCTGAGGTGGGCTTTCAGAAGGAAGTAGAGAGAAATGAAAGTTTTAAATTCTCTGCATTTAACCACGGTTCCTAATTATCTTTTGATTTTATTTTTTAATCCTTACCCGAGGATATTTTTTTTTCCATCTTCAGATAGAGCAGGAGGGAAGGAGAGAGAGAGAGAGAAACATCAACGTGAGAGAGACACATCGATTGCCTCCCGCATGACCCGACCAGGGCCGGGACCAAACTGCAACCGAGGCACGTGCCCTTGACCAGAATCGAACCTGAGACTCATTGATCCATGGGCTGCTGTTCTAACTGCTGAGCCAAATCTTTTGATTTTAAAAACAATCCACTAGCCTGGCCGGTGTGGCTCAGTGGAGTGAGCATTGTCCCAGGGACTGAGAGGTTCCAGCCCGCCTGTCAGGACACATGCCAGGGTTTCAGGCCTGATTCCCGGGGTGGGGGGGCATGCAGGAGGCAGCAGATCGATGTTTCTCCCACATATCCATCTTTCTATCTCTCTCTTCTTCTCTCTCTAAAAAGAAATCAATAAAAAACATATTTTTAAAAAAGATATTGGTATTCTTTGCTTATCGATTTGTGAAAATTCTTTATCTAGGAAATGAACCCTTTGTCTATCACATGTACTGGAAAGCTCTCCTACCAGGTTACCACTGAATTGTTTCATTTGTTTACGATATTTTTGGCAAACAGAAAGTTATTTTATGTATTCAAAGTTAATGTCTTCTTTTTTTTAAATGTTTTTATTAATTGATGTATTTATTTTTGTTGCAGATGTTTCTCCTTTTACAACCTCTGAGATCATGTAAACATTTGTTTTTTTGTCCCCTAGTATTTTATGGTTTCGTTTATTTTGCCTTCACTTAGGTGATCTATCTGACATTTACTTTGCAGTAGGCAGGAGATAGAAGTTCAGGTTTTTTTCCCAGTGGGCTGGCTAGCTGTCCCAAAATCGCGATTCTTCCTCAATACAAACCCACAGCAACATTTTCAAAACTGTAAAAACTTCTGGTCTAGCCAGGTTCACTGTCTCCCTGGTCATTGAGGCAAGATCGTTGCTTTTCAAGCCACTGTGCAGGAAAGTTCATTTATGGGTGTAGGGTGGCGGCTGCGTCTGACCCCCGGGGGGAACGGGGAGGGGAGGGCAGAGATTCCTGGGGCATCTGAAGTTAATCAGGGCGGCAGTCTATATCCTGACTGTAAACTGCAGGCCTGGAGGGCCCTGAAGATGCAGGGCCCAGATCAGGAGAGTGGAGGAACCAGGGAAACAGAGAAAAGGTCCTGGCCAAGCACCGTGCGGGGTCAGGGACCAGGTTCCGGGAGGTGCGAGACCTGGGTGCCTGGGTCCAGCTGACCTTTGGAAGCGGCAAGGTTGGGGGAGACTTTGTTTTTCTGCCCTTTGCATTCAGTCCTGGAGCAGTTCTCAGTCTGCTGGTGGAATTCTGGCTCAACTTTCACCTGCACAGAGGGCGGGGCCGGGAGTCCTGAAGGCCAGGGGAGGTAGCCAGGCCTCGGGGCAATGCGCACTGCAATGGGCTTTGCGAAAGCATTCGAGTAAGTGTTGGGAGAGGGTCATTCGTTTGTAAGTGAAGATATTTGCCTCTGCTAAATCATACTTAAATGTGACGATCAATACATTGGTAAGTTAATTCATTCCTTCTTCAGCAAACTTTTCTTAAATAAGTGCCTGGCACGGTGCCGAGTTCTGGTGGATAGGAGAATACGGGGCAGGTGGCTGCCCTCCCGGCGCTCATCTAGTTGGGGTACAGGTAGGTCAGCGACACAGACGCGGGGTGGTGAGACACTCTGACAGAGGCCGGCCTGGGGTCCTGTGGAAGGTTCTTCACAGAGCTGCTAGGGCAGGAGGCAACCAAGCACCATGTCCTGTCTAAGGCCCTTGTTCTCTGCACAGGGCAAGCTAAAGTTTCTTCCAGAATTACAATGAATGCCACCTTGCTTCTTGTGTGTGTGGTCTCTTTCTGCCAGAGAGATTCTAACCCGAGGGACAGGGATGGGCTTCAGAGGGTCCTTGAATTCCTTAAAGTTGGACACAAAATACATGTGTGAGCATTTTTCCCAAGGATAGGGTCACAGATTGTGTTAGGATCTCAAAGGAGTCGGTGACCCCAGAAAGATTAAGAATCAGACTTAGATTTCCCTCAGCCTAAATAAGTATCTTATATCTTAAGACCATCTTTTATTTTTTACTTTTTTAATCCTCACCTGAGGCTATGTTTATTGATTTCAGAGAGAGGAAGAGAGAGAGAGAAGCATCAACGTGAGCGAGAAACATCAATCGGTTGCCTGCCGTATGCACCCCGACCAGGGATTGAACCCACAACCTGGGCATGTTCCTGGACTGGAATAAAACCCACAACCTTTTTGGGTGCATGGGATGATGTTGCAATTGACTGAGCCATCCGGCCAGGGCAAAACCACCTTTTAAAACATCCTAATTAGCCCTGGCCGGTTTTGCTCAGCGTTTAGAGCATTGGCCTGTGGTCCAGAGAGACCCGGGTTCGGTTCCTGCTGAGGGCACGTACCTCAGTTGCAGTTTGTCCCCCGCCCTGGTTGGGTCGTGCGGGAGGCGGCCTCTCGATGTGAGAGGGGAAGAGAGATAATCCAAACAATTTGCATAACCAATGGACATAGACAACAAGGCCAGGGGTGGGGGGGGCAGGTGTGGGATCAGGAGGAGGGTGTCAATGGGGGAAAAAAGAGAAACATCTGTAACAAAAATTAATTTAAAAAATTTAAAAAACAACCTCCTTTCTTTATCCTTCCAGTCCTCACCCCCCCAACACACACACACACACACACACACACACACAAGGTCTCCTCTTTCCTGTCCTTACTCATCTTTATTTGGTGACCCCATACATAACCACAATAACAACAGAGGCAGTCCTATACTTAACCATGAAAATGTGACATCAAACAGAATTGGAAGGTCGCATTCCGAAGGCCATGCTCAAATTCAAAACTCAAGTTCGACATACATTTAGCGCCTCTGCTGATGCCGGCATCTGAGCCGAGGGAGACGGGAGGGGAGTGGGGCACCCGGCTCCCAGGCACGGAGATGGGCTGCGTCGGAAGATGGGCAGGGTGCCCGCGGTGGGGACTCGGCGAGGGCGTGGCGTCTCCCACTGCGTGTGCAGGAAGGAAGGCCGGGTGTCCTGGCCGGGCAGTGCTTCCTGACCTGAGGATGCCATCGACTCCCACCCTCAGGACACGGCCCTCTGCTCCTGCACCTGCGGGACGAGCGGCGGGGCCCGGAGGCTGCCTCTCGGTCAGAAGTACCCAGGAAGGACGACTAGGAGGAAATCCAGCCTAGTCTGAACCGAAAGAAACAGTAGCCACAGAACGTATACAAAAAGTTGTGGGAGAACATGCAACTGAGGATACACTGGAAACAGAACATTATTATCTGAATCAATGTAAGAGCTTTTGAAAACAGGTATTAATAGAAGATCTTTATCATCATGACTATCCTACTAACATTTTAAAAGTCTGGCTTTAAAGCCACCCACAGCAACATGCATATTGTCCTAAACGTCAAAAAGTAGAAAAAGCGTTTTGCTGGAAATATGTACAGGCCGTGGGGGCTTTGCTAAAGCAGAGACCGCAGAGAGTGCGCGTGCCCTTTCTTCTCGCTTGGTCACTAGACCAGCAGGTGCTGCCGGCAGGTGTCATCGCTGAAGTTCGCGTGTCACTGTCAGGTCGGTGCCCTGCGGCGGCCCCATGTCCGTCCTGAGTCCTGTCCCGTTCACCAGCCTTCTAATGCATCTTCTTCCTCTTGCTCTTAGGACGACCCCGCACCTGCCGACGTTTTGAGAGAGCTCGCGGCTTAGGAGAAGGCTCATCTAAATAAAGGCCAGCTCAAGTGACATCACCGGGCTTTAATCCTTCTCCGGCCACCCGTGTGACCAGAAGGCTGATTTGCAGCTTCCTTCTTCCCCGGGCGTCAGACGTTAGGTCTCCGGGGCCTGCGACCTGCCAGGTGTTAGTGACTACACACGAGAGCAGTGTCAAATGAGGAAGGTCAGAGGTGAGCGGCGGCAGCAGGTGCCCGGGGGCCTTGGGAGTGGAAGCGTCTCTGGCCATCAAAAGAAATAGCAAGCTGGACCCTTCGTCCCAGGACGCAGGCACCTGCCACAGAGCATCAGGCTGCGGGGCCGGCCAGGGGGTCCTGCAGCCTGAACAGGGGAGTGGCTGCAGTGGCCCATGTGTGCACGGGCAGCGCTGGGGAGTTCGGACCCAGGCGAAGGCGGTGTGCAATGTCTCGCGTGAGGCCGGCAGCCGTGGGCTGGGCTGGGTAGGGTCCTGGCTCGCTGGCTCCCGCAGGCCAGCCCTCACGGGCTCGGGGCTCTGGGGGTCCCTCACTCCCACCGCCCACCGGCTGGGCCTCCTCCGCTCCTCCCAACTGCCCTTGATTGGCGCCTCTCTGCTGAGATGGAGACGTGAGCCTGCGGCGACGGTGACAATGACAGCCGTGTGTGTGAATGGAGGTGGCCTGGTGAGCCCCCACTACGCCCGGTGGGACCGGCGGGAGAGCGTGGAGAGCGGCCGTCACACAGACTGCAGCCAGGAGGACGAGGGGCAGGCCCGCCAGCTGACACCCTTTGAGAAGCTGACCCAGGACATGTCCCAGGACGAGAAGGTGGTGAGAGAGATCACGCTGGGGAAACGGATCGGCTTCTACCGAATTCGAGGGGAAATCGGAAGTGGGAACTTTTCCCAAGTCAAGCTCGGGATTCACTCCCTGACCAAAGGTAGGATCTGCTCTCCCAAGGGTGCTCCCCGCAGCAGCAGGACCTGGTGTGGGGGTGGGTCAGGGGTCCAGGGCCGCGGAAGCAAGTGAAGCGTTGCTACCCCGCCCGCCGTTACTGCAGTTAATGTTCTTGGTAATGGGGTGAGGGTGGGGGCAGTGTGGTGTTTTTTTAAATTTTTTTTCCTTTATTGATGTTAGAGACAGAGGAAGGGAGAGGGAGAGAGAGCTAGAAACATCGATGAGAACATCAACTGGCCGCCTCCTGCGTGCCCCCCACAGGGGATTGGGCCACAGCCTGGGCATGTGTCCTGACCAGGAATTGAACCGGCGACCTCTTGGTGCCTGGGTCGACGCTCAGCCACTGAGCCACACCGACCGGCCAGAGGGCAGTGTTTTTATTTTCCCACTTTACAGAAAGGGGAGCTGGGATCCACAGAAGTCACCTGTGGCTCCAGCAATTCAACCTGAGTTGATTCTGACTCCAAAGCTCTCCCACTCAGCATGGGGACGTGCTCACTCAGACCCGCGGGACGTCCTGGTCCGCGCAGTGGGCTTGGCTCCGAGTAGCTCGTACGCCAAGTCCTGTTCATGCCTCCTGTTTGTATTTGGGTCAGTACCAGTGACACCGCATGGCCCAGGGGGCCTCCTGGGTCGTACTGCCAGTGGACAGCCACGTCCAGTGCCTCCTTACCCGAGGTTGTATTTGGGGGGAAGGGATTTGATCAGGACCTTCTCTGTTCCAGCCGCCGCTGTACTGTTCTCACTGTAGCCGGGTTCCTTGCTGTCCATCAAAGACCTGCGCCTGCTCGGTCGCAGTCACTCTGGGTTTCCGAGCAGCAGTGCCCTCCCAGCTCTCTGGACTCAGGGAACTCCGCAGGCAGCCCTGCAGGGGGGCACTCCCCCGGGCACTCCCCCGGGCTCCTGCGCACCCAGCTGGAGCCCGGCCATCACTACAGGGAGTTCCAAGGCAGAAAAGAACGCTGCAACTCAGTATGATTCGCCGACCTCCTAAGCTCGGGGGCTCACTCTGCCCCTCCCTGAGAGCCCCATCCTGACATGTTCCTACAAGGCCACTCTTTTCTCATGTGAGTTGCCCTTTGTTTGAGTTTCTCTCTCTTTTTTAATCCTCACCCGAGGCGTTTTGGCATCCATCTTCAGATGGAGCAGGAGGGAGAGAGGGAGAAGAAGAGAGAGAGAAACATCGATGTGAGAGAAACACATGGAGTGGCTGCCACCCACATGACCCCAACTGGGGCGGGGGACAAACTGCAACCGAGGTACATGCCCCTAGTGGGAACCGAACCCGGGACTCTGTGGTCTGCAGGCCGACGCTCTAACTGCTGAACCAAACCAGCCAGGGCTTGTTTGAGTTTCTTCTCCACCCCCAGTCCCATGCTCTTCCCATCCCTGTGTCTGGCCCCTACAGAAAAAACACCACAATCTGCCCCCCACACACACACTCCCAGGCCCCTTCCACGCTCTCTGGGCCCCCGTGTCTGGGTCCATGTGTTTATGTCTCAGCTACTCACCCTACTTATCTGGACAAATTACAGTCCTCCTGGGGGACTCAGGTTCCTCACTTAGGAACCGCGGCCAGGGAACAGTGTCACCCCACTCCTGAAAGGGGACCTGGTTCTGTAACTCAGCTCTAATGGGGACAGATGTTGCTTCCCAGTGGTCTAGAGCGAGAATGAGAGACGAAACATCAAACACGCGGGAGGTGATGGGCCAGCAACTGAGACGGGGCAGGTTTAGGGAGCGGAGAGGAGTTGGAGCAAGGCAAACCGGGAGGGGAATGGAGGGAGGTGACAGTCCGCAGCACAGCTGACCGGGCACAGAGGCCAGTCTGAGCGACGCCTGCTGGACGGGCCAAGTCAGCTGTTCTGAGTGTGGGTTCGGATGGTAGAATCCGGTGCACAGGAAGCAGGGTGGGAAGGGGCGAGGACCGTGAACTTGAGGATCAGACACATTTGTTTCAAATCCTCCTTCAGCCACTTACTAGGCATCTGACTCTGTGCATATTTCTCAGCTTCTTTGGCCCTCAGTGTCACCTCAGCGGTGATGGGGGTCACGATTCCTCCAAGTGCCGGGCACATTAGAAATCACATAAATGAAGCTCATGGCTCGTTGTAGCCACTCAGTAAATACTACCCTCGTTGGCACAACTCTGTTCCTTGAACTTGTTTCAAAAGGAGATTTCATGGGATTAAAATAACAAAAGCCAACATCGCCTGCACTGTGGATAGACGGCAAAAAAAAATACAGAGCAACGTAAACGTTTTATTTATTTGTTTACTTATTTCTTTTCCCAGCTTTAGGAGACATAATTGACACAGAACATTATGAAAGTTTAAGGAGTACAGCTGTAGGGGTTTCCTTGACCAAGCAGTGGTTTCGTATATGTATACATTGTAAAATGATTACAATAAGGTTATTAGCACCCCACCCCCTCGCATGGGTACAATTTGTTTCTGTGTGGTGAGCTACTTTCAAACCTACTCTCTTAGCAACTTTCACCAAGGTTTAAAGAAAAGTTACCAAGTAACTGAAAGTAATTTAACACAGGCCAACAGCCAGTCTGAGGCTTTCTCCCGGCCTTCGTGGAAGAACTGGAGGAAAAGGGACATGTGGGGACATGTCCGCACACCGTGAGTCAGTGCTCCGCAGGGCTGCTTACACGTGTTAAAACCATTTCACGCCCCATGAGCGATCAAGGTTCCACGCTGGGAAACACTGAGCTCATCTCGTCCTCCTGCCTTTTACAAAGGAGGAAAAAGGCCCAGAAATGGTTGTCCAAGGTCACTGCAGACGCTGATCTGGAACTCAGCTGGCTTTTCCCTCCAGTGAGCTCGCTCGGGTTTGGATGCACCGTGGAAGAGGCATCTCTAGCCCCAGGGAACAGCTCCTCCTCCTACACTGGACCCAGCCACCCTCTAGCTGCTCAGCGCCCGCCCCTCTCCCTGTGCAACGCTCCGAAGGAGTCCTGCCCTCGAACACCTGGAGGGGGGCAGCGGAAACAGGGAGCGGTCAGGGCGCAGCAGCGCTCACAGCCAAGGCTCAGAGGGCTTGCTGCTCTCCTGTCCTCCTCTCGCTTAGAGTCGAAGGGAGGCCTGTCACCATGTCAAGTGCTTCCTGGCCAGTCGACGACGGGCCATCTTTGAGTCAAAGTCACCCTGCGTCAGGTCAGCAGCAGCCCATAGGGTCCCGCGGCCCCATGACTCCCTTGTTGAGCCCAAGGTCCCAGCCAGTGTGGTTGAGAAGATGGGCAGAGAATGCAGCCAAGTGACGGGCATACCTACCAGAGCCAGGAGCCAGCTGAGCCCGACAGCACCCCGGGACAGCATCTGGCCGCGTGGACGGGCTCTTGTGCGGGGTGGACAGAAGAAGGAGCAGCAGCTGGTGTTTATATAGTGACTTTCTTCTGCAATGCAGGCATTGACCACTGTGCAGTTGAGCACTTCGGTGGCCTCATTGCCATGTCACCCTCGCTGCTAACCTGCCCTATTGTCAAAGGTACAAGTCACCCTCTGGGTGCAGGATATGTGTGCTAACGGGGAGGGAGGGCAAAGCACAGGCTGTGGGGAAATTGATTCAACAAGAAAGTTCACACAAGCCAGAAAATGTCCCGGCAGGTAATCGAGCACATTAAACTAATGCAACAGAAAAAAGGAACCCTTAGTCCTGGTACCCAGGCCCCCTCTCTCTCCTGGGGTTCTGCCCTTCAGTGAGCCCCCGAGTGGAGGAAAGAGTAGGCAAATGAGCATGAGAGGAACCGAAAGGGGGAGAGGGAGGGCCCGGGGGTAAATGCATGTGTGCTGATGAGCACTGATGCAGCTCAGGGCCAGAAACAGACTCTTGGGGCCGGACGACAGAGTCAGGATGACTGTGACTGTGACTTGTAAGTGGAGAGGAGACATTGGCTGCTCTGAGTGGACCGGAATGGAAAGAAAGCTTTAACTCTAAAAGAGGAAGGAGCCCTGGCCGGTTTGGCTCAGCGGTTAGAGTGTCGGCCCACAGACCCAAGAGTCTTGGCTTTGATTCCGGTCAAAGGCATGTACCTCGGTTGCAGTTCAGTCCCCGACCCTGGTCGGGGTCGTGCGGGAGGCAACCAATCGATGTGTCCCTCTCATGTCGATGCTTCTCTCTCTGTCTCACTCTGTCTGAAAATAAATGGAAAAATATCCTCTGGTGAGTATTAAACATATTTAAAAGAGGAAGGAGATTCATCAGGAGTAGTTTAGGAAGTCTTGCTGGGAATTTCAACCCCTACCCCTGCCATGTGGGATAACGTAACATGGATTTCGATTCGGATCAGTAGGGCTCCCCATAAGCCAACCGGCCCAGGGTGTCATAGGTCTCCTAGACATGGACATCTGGATGGGGAGTCTATCAGGAACGCCACTGCAGGGGGTGGTTCAGTGCCAGGGGCAGCTCCTCGGGCAGTGGTTTTTAAGGGGTGCTGGCCAGCTGCTCTGATCTCTAGGAAAAGGCTCCAACACAGGCCCCTGCTGGTGGAGTTTCTTTTTATGACTAACAGCTCAGGCCCCCCGGGGCCTTGCAAGCTGATAGGGCAGGCTGAAGTCGGCATGATTAGAAATTAGGCTGATTAGAAACTTCTCAAAAGGGATGATGCACTCGGCTTCTGAATATTTTATGTCCCATCTGTTGTCACAAACAAAAGCCAGAGAGGCAGCTGTGTCTGTCCCCTTCTCTGCTACTACCCTTCCTGACCTCTCCTTCCCGGGTCTTCCTCTCTGTTACTTCAGTCTCATGTTTCTAGAACCCTCTCTTCTCCTCTCTCAGTTTATTTATTCATCAGTTCATTTATTCCTCTTTGCAAAAACATAATAAACTCTCCCGTGCCCATACTTTGCTCTGGGCCTTTAGAGATGAATGAGATACAACTGTAGTCCAGTAGGGAATCTCCTTATGTAATGGAGACAGACAGGAAACAACTCGTCACCCGGTAAGGTACACAGAGTATGCTCAGCTGTGCCCGAGGATGCCAGGAAAGGGTCAGTTGACCAGAAAAGGTTTGTGTTGGGTCTTGAGGTTTGAGGAGAAATTATACAAGACACAGGGAAAAGGGAAATCTAGGCAGAGAGAGGATGTAAGTCCATGGAGGTGGGGACCGGTCTGGGGAGTATTTGGAGCCTGGGGTGCAGCCACAGAGTCGTGGGACGTAGGGTGGGTGATGTAGGCAGGGGCTGGATCACGGAGAATCTTTTTGCATATTTGGATTTTGTCATTTTGGTTCCGGGAGCCACTGAACAGCTTAAAGCAAACAGTTAATACAAGCGAGTAATAGAATTTGATGTCAGTGAGGAAGGTGCCCTTGAGGTTGGGGTGTGACAGGAGTCAGGGAAGTCAGAATAAAACATTAGTCTACTGGTCCAGAAGAATGATGATGTTCATCCCAACTCCGGAAGTGGCAGTTGGGGTGAAGGGTGGGGGATGCATTGGAGAAATATTTTATTTATTTATTTTAATTTTTAAAATATATTTGTATTGATTTTTTTTTTTTAGGGAGAAGGGAAGGGAGAGATAGAAACATCGATGTCAGAGAGAAACATCGGTTGGCTGCCTCCTGCACGCCCCCTACTGGGGATGGATCCCACAACCCAGGCATGTGCCCTGACTGGGAATTGAACCGGGACCTCTCAGTCCATGGGACGAAGCTCAATCCGCTGAGCCGCACCGGCTGAGCTGGAGAAATATTTTAGAATATTGGAGAACCTTGCGGTCAGTTGGATGGGGGACAAGAAGGGGAGACAAGGGAGAGGAGGAATTGGGAAGGACTCTCAGGTCCCCAGCTTCGATAAGTAGCTGTCAGTGGTGAATACAGGAGAACAAATGGGTTAGACAGTAGAGATTTGGAGGCACTGACTCGGAGGTACATGGAAGTCATGGAGTAATGAGTCCAACAGCCATGTTGGAGCCCAAGAGAACGTATGAATGAGAAATCGAGAGCTGGAGCGTCACAAATCCAGGATGTGGTAAAAGTCTAGGATGTCCTTGTCACAAGCTTCTTGGTGCCAGACCTGGTATCACATTGATCCTCGGAGTTCTCCCACATGCATTACAAATAATAAACAATCAACAAATGTTTGGCATGCTAACCTCTCATGAAAATTGAGTGTTGGTGGGGAAGAGATGTCAGCGGGGCATGCAGGGCAGTCCGCTCTGGGGGGTCTCTGTGCCGTAGTCTCCTAGGAGGACCCGCCTGGGGAAACAACCAGTTTCTACTAGAGCCTCACAGAGAAGATACACTGATTTTTTTAAAACATTAATAACCTGCCCTGGCCAGTTTGGCTCAGCGGTTGAGCGTAGGCCTGCGGACCAGAGAGTACCAGGTTCAGTTCCCGCTAGGGGCACATACCACCAAAAAAAAAAAAAAAAAAAAAACATTAATAACCAAATTTTAATGAACTTTTATTTGTGACCAGATACCTTAACAATTCAAGCTTATAAACACTGTCGCTCTACATTCAACTGGAAGACGCACCGATTTTTAAAAAGTGATCTCTCCTCTTGAAAATGTGTTTTATTTATTTATTTATTTATTTACTTATTTATTTATTCATTCATTTATTTATTTATCTATCCTCACCTGAGGACATTTTTTCATTTTTTGTTCAGATACAGCGAGAGGGAGGGAGAGGAAGAAAGAGAGAGAGAGAGAAACATTGACGTGAAAGGGACACATTGAGTGGCTGCCACCCACACGACCCAACCAGGGCCAGGGACAAACTGCAACTGAGGTACGTGCCCTTAGCAGGAACCGAACCTGGGTCTCTATGGACCACAGGCCGACGCTCTAATCGCTGAGCCAAACCGGCCAGGGTTTGAAAACGTTTTTTAAAACCCAGTGATTAAATATCATGTTCTCTTATTTTAAAAATAGCAACTTTTGTGAATCTATCCTAAAAAATAAGTCCAATATTAGAAATGCAGTAACCAAAACATGTTCATTGCAGCATTATTTACAGTGCAGTGGACTGGCAATAATTTATACAATCCAACAACATAGGAATGGCCAAGTAAATGAGAGCGCACACACTGGAAGTGAGGTCACACTGCCATTACCAATCACGGCAACGCCGAGTGCATGACAACGTGAGAGCTGCGTGGGACACGACAGAAAGGGAAAAGCAAGACATAAAACTGAGTGTCTTGCTCAATGTCTGTTGAGCACTTGCTGGGTCACAGGTACTCATCCAGGGACCGGAGACACCACAGTGAACAAACAGGCAACAGTCTCTGGCATATGGAGCTCATATTCTAGTGGGGAGAGACACGAAAATCCTTCACTGAAACACCCATCATGTTACGTACTTGGTGATAAGTGATGAGGAGGGGAACAGGGCAGGAACGGGCCCGGGCGCACTCACGGCTGCCGCTTCAGGTACACTGGCCAGGGACAGCCTCAATGAGCAGGGATCATTGACAGAAAGAAATGCAGGTCTGGCCATGGATGTGTGTGCGGGAAAGTGGTTGGGCAGAGGGGACAGGACGCCGGAGAGCACCAGGGTGGGAGTGTGCCCCCGCACTCCGGACACGGCGGAGGGGCATGAGGGCAGAGTAGCAGGGACCAGATTGTGTGAGGCCCACATGTCATAGTAAGGACTTCGGCTTTTCCCGTGAATGAAACCAGAGCCTTGGAGGGAGCAGAGAAATGATGTGATCTGCCTGGTGCTTGGAGAGGATCGCCCTGGCTACTCTGTTGAAAACAGACGGCAAGGGGTCAAAGGCAGAAGACGGGAGATCAACTAGGAATTACAGCGATGATCCAACGAGAGAGAATGGGGCCCTGGGCCAGGACAGCAGCAAGATGCTGGCCGGGCTGGATGTAGAAGGCGGACATAACAAGATTTGCTGATAGACTGGAAACGAAGTGTAAGGAAGAGTCACGTCCTCAAGGGTTTGTGTCTGTACAATGGCAAAACTAGCGTTTTCCTTTACTGAAGTCGGGAAGCCTGTAGGAGGAGCAGCTTCGGGGGTTAGCGGATCACTGCTCAGTATTGACCATGTTATGTGGACATGCTTATGGCACGTCTATTACACATACGGCAGACGCTGTGGGTGCCTCTCCCGCGTCCTCGGGCCATCCCATTGCAGTGCCTGGGCCTGACCTTCAAACGCCAGTGTCTCCATCTCTTTGCCTCTGGGCTTCCCCTTCCTACGTGCGCGGGAGGCCAGGATGCAGGGGCACAGACATCCCCGGGCGCGGCCGCCGACCCGTCCCGGCGGTCGTCGGTGTGTAGTGCCCGCTCTTGCTCTCCTCTCGATGAAACCTGGGCACACCGAGTCCCAGCAGGAGTAACTGGAACTTAGTAACAAGCTTTGTGGCCGCCTTTCCTCTTCTATCTCACTTCCTCAACCCCCCCCCCCCCCCCCCGTGGGGTCCCCGCCCTCAGTCTACTTGCACCTGACTCCCCCGCCTCAGGGTCTGCTTCCGGCAGAACCCAAACGAAAACCACCAACCAGGTGGAGAGGTCACCGAGGCAGGTGTCCACGTGCTCTGGGATCACTGAGGAAGTGATGGCAGAGCAGAGGGAGGTTGGTGACAGCCCACTGAACTTCACCGGCACCTGGTTCGTGGGCACAGTGGACGCGGAGAGGGGCCTGCACTTTATTAGAGGTCGGGGCGGGGCCAGCGCTGGGGGAGGACCCAGCAGGAACGGGGGCCCCTTCTCCAGGAAACCTGCCAGCTTGCAGGGTGGAATAAATTATTCCAACCCTTAAAGGAACAGCTCACCCAACAGGCTACGCGAAATCAGGAGTTTCTGTTTCAGGGAACAGCGGTGGAGGTCTGGGGCTGGGGCCCACTGCCGGCCAGTTACAGCCCCGAGGGCCTGCTCAGTTATGGCTGCCTCCTCCCCCAGTACTGCCTCCGGGCCCCAGCCAGCTCTGCCTCTTTCCATTCTAGAAGCCCAGGGTCTACTTTCGCATACCGACAACACTCCTACCTGAAGTGGCAGGGTCTGCCCTCGTGCAGGGGACCCTGCGCCAAAGGTCCTCGAAGCAGCTGTTTGGCAAGTAGGTCTAACAGGCACGCTGCGAATTTGCTCTCCCCGTTCACTTGCCTGGACATCTTCCTTCTCTATTAGAAAGTCTGGCCCAGCTTGAACCAAAGAATGAAGGAAGGTTTGCTTTGGAGTAGATTCGTTCATTTCCAAACACCGACCATTTTTATTACACACTTCATCTATGTAAACTGTATAACTAGACTGTATAATTAACGGGAGGAAAATCAGAAAATACAGATAAGCACTAAAAATGTACAGGAAAACCATCCATGGTCCCCCATGAATACAATAATTACTCTAAACATTTTCATGAATACCTCATCAGATTTTTTCTATTTGTATTTTTCCTCACTTCCATATTGAACACCTCTTCATGTCATTATTTGATAGAAGCACGGTGCACCATGATACAGGTAGCCGAAGCAAACTTTCTTTTTTTTTTTTTTTTGGTACATGCCCCTAGCGGGAACCAAACCCGGGACTCTCTGCTCCGCAAGCCAATGCTCCAACTGCTGAGCCAAACCGGGCAGGGCGAAGCACACTTTCTTTTAACCACCTCTTGCTGGACACTTAGGCTGTTCCCCATTTCACAGACGTCGTTCTAGGCACACATGCAATCTCGTACGTGTGTCCGATTATTTAAGATTGGTTGCCAAAAGAGAAATGGCTGGGTCAAAGGGTGCAACCATTTTTAACACTCTCAATACATAAATACCAAACTACCATTGATTGGTGTAATAGTCCAGGACCAATGAATCTCCTCCCACACACTAAGTACCGGTGCGTCCAGGCCTCCGACAAAGTCAGACAGAACCAACGTGGACAGGGCAGGAGGGAGAGACCGAGGAGACGTCAACACGCAGGGGACAGCGTGCTGAGGTACAGTACAGGGAGACACAGAATCTGGACACCATGATCTCCCTAAAACAGGGGTCCTGGAAGAAGCTGGTTCTGAGGCCTCGAGAGACCATCAGGAGTTACCTGAATGCAGATCAGGAAAAGGGTCATGAACCAGATAAAGGAGCCAAGTATAGGAAAACTTTTAGGCATGAAAGTTTAGTCTCTTTCCAAGGAACAACACAGGTTCTGTAACAGGTGGAGTAAAATTGTGGATGGAGGTGAGGATGGTGGGCAGGAGGGATGGATGGTGAGGCGGAGGGAGTGCGTAGGTCTGACCAAGGGCAGCCTTCTAAGCTAAGCAAAGGAGCTTTAACATCATCCAGAAAACTGAGGAAAGATCTTCAAACTAAAACCTCCTTGGAGGCAGGAGCTGGCATCAGAACCTGTGTGTGGAAGACACTGATGTTCCGGGATGAGCTCTGTGCGCTTGGGAATAGCCATTCAACCTGTGTCTCGTAAAATAAAGGGGCTGATCTAGGCCCCTTTCGGTTCTAAATTTCTATGAGTCTATGGACACTGGCACATCCTTTGACTTTTTGTTCCCCCCAGAAAAGGTGGCCATTAAGATCCTGGACAAGACCAAGTTAGACCAGAAAACCCAACGGCTACTGTCCCGCGAGATCTCCAGCATGGAAAAGCTGCACCACCCCAACATCATCCGCCTCTACGAAGTCGTGGAGACCCTGTCCAAGCTCCACCTGGTGATGGAGTACGCAGGCGGTGGGGAGCTCTTTGGGAAAATCAGCAATGAGGGGAAGCTCTCGGAACCAGAAAGCAAGCTCATCTTCTCCCAGATCGTGTCTGCCGTGAAGCACATGGTGAGTGGGGTGTCCCCCAGGGCGTTAGTCCCGCAGGGCAGACGGGAGTCCCTGCTGTGACAGGCAGAGGCCTGGCTGTGCGCACGCCCCTGACCTCTCAAGCAACACTCTGGAGTCTCCAGTCACAGGGCAGCCTCCTGGCTTCTGGGAGTTCGCAGGGATCACTCTGAGCAACCCGATGACGTCCACTGACTCCCTGGTCACATCCTTCTCTCCAAGCCCACCTTCCTCTACCCAGAGAGCTGGCGCCTCACCGTCTCTTGGCCGTGCCTTCCTAACCCTCAGGGTCAAGGGTGTCCTCTCCCCTGTTCACACGACTCACCTCCCAAACCCTATCCACCCTCCCTGACCCCGCTCGGGCCTGTCTCTGAGACGCTTCCACCACACGTCAGCTCACACCGATCTTCCTCTGCTTGGTGAATCCTCTGCCTCTTGCTGCCTCTGTGCTCAGACTCGATCACGTCCTTCTCATTTCAGTTCTCCGGTTCTTTCTTTTGCTAAATCTGGACTCCTGCAGCACACTCCCTAGATCTCTTGAGAGCCAGGGCCGTACTGCGGGGCACGGGAGGAACTGGGCTGCAGACCCGACTACTACTTGTACGACTCCGTTAGTGCGGAAGCTGGGCTCCCTCTTCACCCAGAGCTCAGTCCCAAGGCCAGAAAAGAGATGCTTGTCCGGGTCTGTGTTAGCCGAGAGGCTGTTTCTAGTTCAGTCCGCTGCCTGGCTGTTGTGGGTCAAGGCCCGGGACCAGCGACCTCCCGGCCAAATCATCAGCAGGGGAATGAGTGACCCAGGGTGGCAGTCAGCAGGGAGAAGAGGGGGGAAAACGGGAGCAGGAGAGAAGAATCTGATCGTAACAGTCGTGGGTGTGTCAGGCCTGGGTCCCACCAGTTGTCATTTAAGTGGCTCTGCTGTGGTGACCCTCCCAGGGCCAGGGAACAAGCCAGGCCCGCCTCACACAACAGAGCCGTTGGGAAAGGAGTCTTCCAGGTTCTCCTCGGGAAAGAAATCAGAAGAAACCCAGCAGCAGAGGGTGCAGACGGACTCCTCCGAAGCGCGGAGCCCCGTCATTTCTCCCAGCCGTCTGGTCTCCGAAAAGAGGGAGGCTGAGTGACAGGCACAGTTCCAGTGTCTTCGGGGGTGTGTCCTCTGTGCCAGCATCATACCGAGCATGGCAGACACAGCGCCCTTCACAGCACCCTGCGAGGTGCCCAGCAGTGTCCCCTTTCACAAGGCAGAGAAGGACCCAGCTGCTGTCTGGGGCTCAGAGTTAACCCCGCTGTCGGGCTCCAAAGCTTGGATTCTTCTCCAGGAGGCCCATTGGCAAGAGTACAAGTAAACCATTTCCCAGGGGTCCTTGGGCCTCAGCAGATCACAGGCCCTGCCCTGGGCCGAAGGAGGTTTGCTGGCTTGGGGGGGACCCACCGACCCTGCCCTGGGCCGAAGGAGGTTTGCTTTCCCCTCGGGGCCCACGGGCCCTGCACTGGGCGGAAGGAGGTTTGCTTTCCCCTCGGGGCCCACGGACCCTGCACTGGACCAAGGAGGTTTGCTGGCTTGGGGGGGACCCACCGACCCTGCCCTGGGCCGAAGGAGGTTTGCTTTCCCCATCGGGACCCACCGACCCTGCCCTGGGCCGAAGGAGGTTTGCTGGCTTGGGGGGGATCTCCCTTGAATCTCGGTCCGACCTCGATCTCTCGCCGGAGGCCTGTTTTACGTTGATTTCCACGCTGGGAGTGACCGTTTCCCTGTCCCCTCCACAGCACGACAACCAGATCATTCACCGAGATCTGAAGGCGGAGAACGTGTTCTACACCAGCAGCACCTGCGTGAAGGTGGGCGACTTCGGGTTCAGCACCGTGAGCCGGAAAGGCGACGTGCTCAACACGTTCTGCGGGTCGCCCCCCTACGCCGCGCCCGAGCTCTTCCGCGACGAGCAGTACGTGGGCGCGCACGTGGACGTCTGGGCGCTGGGGGTGCTGCTCTACTTCATGGTGACGGGCACCATGCCTTTCCGGGCCGAGACCGTGGCCAAGCTGAAGAAGAGCATCCTCGAGGGCGCCTACCCCGTGCCCCCCGACGTGTCGGCGCCCTGCCTCCGGCTCATCCGGGGCGTCCTCCAGCCCGTGCCCGCCGAGCGCTTCGGCATCGACTCGATCATGAACGACGCGTGGATGCAAGGGGTGCCGTACCCCACCCCTCTGGAACCGTTCCAGCTGGATCCCAAACATCTGTCCGAAACCAGCACCCTCAAAGAAGAAGAAAACGAGGTCAAGAGCACGTTAGCGCATTTGGGGATCACAGAAGAGCACATTCGGAACAACCAGGGAAGGGATGCCCGGAGCTCCATCACGGGCGTCTACCGGATCGTTCTGCACAGGGTCCAGAGGAAGAAGGCGTCGGAAAGTGTCCCGGTAATGATGCTACCAGACCCGAAAGAAAGGGACCTAAAGAAAGGGTCCCGTGTCTACAGAGGCATGAGACACACATCCAAATTTTGTTCAATTTTATAAATTGCATTAGACTATTGGTGATTAACCAAGGTCATTGTTGCTGCTTTTAAATTTTTTCACCGGTCAACTTGGTGGGGACATTTTTGTAATTTTTAAATAAACTTTAATTTAAGGTATGCATTCCCTCCCCACCCCCACCCCAAATGAGCATATTAGCTTAGATTCTGCCTTGGTTTACAATCTTCTCCTGTTCCCCACACTCTAGCATTCACTCTTTTAATCAAGAAATATTTATTGGGTACCTACTATGTGCCAGGCACAGTTTAAGGTGCTGGGGAAACAGCAAAAAAGAAAACAGGTCAGATTCTTCCTGTTTTAGGCAGGCTATTCTAGTGCCCGACAAAGGCACTAACAAAAAGAATTTTTGTAAAGAAAACTATCAGATGCAATGCAGAGAACTCAGATAGGGTGATGAGACATGGGAGGCTGCTTTGGATCGGGTCATTGGGGAAGGCCACTTGGAGTGGATGACACTCTGACATGTGAATGAGAGGCAGGGGTCACTCTCAAAGAGCAGACCCAGAGCGGTCCAGGCAGCCAGGGGTTGTGGACTGGGTTCCGCCCCAGCAGAGCCGGAGACCAAGGCTTCCACGTCTGCAGTGTGTTGGGGAAGTGATCCGAGGGAGCAGCAGCGAGGGGCTGGGGACAGAAACAGGGAAGCCAGACCAGTCGGCCAATTGCAGGCGGCTGGTGCTCACTGCTGCAGGCTCCTCTGAGGAGTCTCATGAAACACTTCTCAGGTGTCTGCCCAGGGTACAAAGGGGAAACATTTATCGGTCGGCACTCTCAGATTATGCTGTGTGGGTGCCCGCTGGGTTCTCTGTGCTCCCCAGTGTCAGAGAAGCCCTGGGAGGTAAGAGGTACACACCTCTGCCTGGGACAAGGAGTGGTCAGTGGGAGGGGCAGAAGCCGTCCAAACGTACAAGGGAACTCACTACGCCAGTGGCTGGAGGAAGAGGTGCGGCTGAAAGTGTCTGAAGTGTGCACAGGAGCTGTGTGACTCAGCCCCGCCCCGCCCCAGCTCTGCTCAGATCCACCCTCTCAACCCCACCCACACAGAGTCGTGCCTTCCCGGGGTGGGCCTGGGAGGACTTCCTGCAGCAGGGTTCGTGGCTGAAGCTGCAGCAGTGGTCCAAGTTCCGGTGCATCCGAATCAATGGCAGGGCTTGTTGAAACACGGACCGTGAGCCCCAGCCCCTGAGGTTTTGATTCAGTGCAACTGGGGTGGGCCCAAGAATCGGCATTTCTCCCAAGTTCCTGGGTTATGATGCTGCTGCTAGTCAGGGGCCACACTGAACAGTTCTTAAATGCAGCTGGTCCTGAGGCTGTAATTAGACTCATCTCATTCCAAACCTCCCTCACCGTTGGCCAACATTTCAGCTGGGCTAGATTGGGTAGCCCGATTCAGAACTTGATCATCAAAAGATCTGAGCCTTTAGCTGCCGCAGCCTCATCAGGCTGTGGTTTCTGCTGTCGCCTGCTCACTGTTATCACAGGGCCCAAAGTGACACCTGACATACTCCTCTTTAACTCCAATGACAAGCAGGCTCAAGAATCAAAGCTCCTTGCTTTGCCTGCTTGTCAACTGGCACGGAGATCCCAAAGTCACCATGTGATAGTCATAGATTCCAGCTCAGGGGTGCCCTGGTGAAAGTGTCCCCCTGTCCCTGGGAACCAAAACCTTGAATCTGGCTGAGCCTAGGTTGTAGGAACAAAAGCAGGAATTCTCCAAGCAGGTCACTGATCGTGGTGGGGAGAGAAGCCCATCCCACTGCTGCCCGCTGGTTCCCAGACCTGTGTGTGTCAACAACAGGGGACACGTAGCTGTCAGCCATTGCGGGAGCACGTGCCCTGGATCCTGGTGGGCCGCCCCTCCACCCTGCAGGGGACGGTCCAAGCGCCGGCCTTCGCCCACCCACTTGTTTGTGCTGGCTGCTTCTGGTGTTGAGGTGGGTACTAAACTGAGCACAGCCCGTGGTCAGGTGCCCAGTGCCCCACTGCCTTTGCCAAAACGTGGTCCTTGAGGCGATGTCATGTGAGATACCATGACAGTGGTTCAGATATTCTCTGCCATGGCGTGGCTGTATTGGAGAACACACTGGAGGCAGGAAGGGCAAACCCAGAGCTTGAGCAGATGTCAACTCCAGTAAGGGTGCATCGCCGCTGTGCCGTCCGCATTTCCGACTGTGCGTCCGTCAACGCTCAGCTCATGAGAAGACTTCCCCGTTGCTTGGTCCCTTAGTGTCCCATAATCAGGTGCCCAGTAGCACGCGGGGAGTTTGAGTAGCTCTCGGTTGCAGGAAGCATGGCCTCCCTCGAGGACCCTCCAGGGCTGAGCTACAACCTCCTGGGGCTGAACCTGGACCCTTCTGTGTGGGGGATCCACTTGAGACTGGCAGCCCTGACGAACGGGGTGGAGGAGTCCACCAAGTACAATGTATGTGCCTGCAGAACCCAGAGGGGCCTACAAACCCCGTGCCTCCGTCCCAGGGCTAAGGGGTGCGAGGTGCAGCACCTTGACTTTACTGCAGAATGAATGTCCAGGCGTGCCCCAGGTCATCGGTCCTCTAAAGTCTTCATTAGTGTGACAGGCCCGATTCTTCCGGCAGTATATACCCACCTCCGCCACACATAAACCTTACTAGGGTGTCTGGAGTACTTGCCACTTTCTGATGCACCTCCCTTCACCCAGTGGGCAAGCTTGATGTTCTGCAGAATGTCCAGATGACCAAAGTCCTTCCAGACTCTGTTGACATAGAGCAGGACACTGGTCATCGCCTAGGGACAATAGAATAAATGAAGATCGCTGTCCACCCCAGAGAAGCATGAACTGCTTGGACCCTCCGTTGCCTGGTGTCTGTTTCAGTGTAGACTTCTATCCAACCGTGCTCGAAAAGCCTGGGGGCATATGTTGCATATGCTTGTGACGGCAGAAGCTTGGCCTCCCTCACTGCACGGGATCTGTAAACGAACCTCCATCCGGGGCCGTGGTTTTCTCTCGGTGACCGGCTACACCAGGCGTCTGCTCACCGACTTGCCTCTTCTTTCTTTTTTCAGTTGTGCAAGTCAAGTCACACCGCCGCCAGCTGTCACGGCTCGGAAGTCTGCGACGTTAGCCATTGTCACACACCCCTGCAGGTCAAGACACCCAGATTTCCACTCCAGCCTTACAGTCCATTAGATTACGTCCACCTCGCCTCTGACGTTTATGTAGTGACGCGTGGCCTCTGCCATTCCAGAATCCAGCACCCTGCCTGCAGCCTTTCCTCCGTCACCCTGGGCAGCCACCCCTGAAAGCCCACGGGCGCTGAGCGTCCTGTCACCCCAGTGAAGGGACCGTGTGCCTGGGAAGCAGGTGGTTCTTCAGTCTCATGTACTGACTCCTTTCTGGCAGGCACCTCCTGGGCCCTCTGTCCCTTCCCGAGTACTGCGCTGCAGGACTTCCACTGTGAGCCAGACTCCACAGCCGTCCCAGTAGTATGTTAGGACTCCCCTCAGGGGCCCTTCAAGTCCCGGGGGAACCTCCCATAATAAACTGTCCTTTATCCTGCCTTCTCTTCGCCCCTCACCCTCCACGCCTGGCCCATTACCCTCAGGATCGAGTCACCCACATTCTCCCTTGGTCCCTGACGGTGCGCGCCAGCCAGGTCCTGCAGCTCCTTCAGTGACTAAGCTGTTTCCTCCCAGACAAGGCTGCATATCCTGCTTGGGCTGTCAGGACCTGACCCAGTTCTCCGTTTGGAGAATAACAAAGGTCCTGGAAGAGGATCTCCTGGTCAAGCCTCACCTTGCCGGCCTCTGCCCCCCTAGAGGCCTCTCTGGAGGCTTCAGGCAAGGAAGACCCACATGGGGGAGCCCCGGTCTCCACATTTCCAGGCTCCTCCACCCTCTTGTGATTTAGACCCAGTCCCACTCTCTTCCTATCAAGTCCCCGGCTTGGAAGAAGGAGATTTGGCAGAACTGAGTATTTGATCTTTGCAGCTCAGCCGCCCTCACCATGAGCTCCTGGCCCCTCAGGTGGCTTTCCCCTGGGGCAGGCGGGCTCTTCTGACCCTTGCTGCCTTGACAATGGGCCCACTTGATCCTGTTATTTAGTCTCTCCTCTCCCCCTCCCCCACAGGCTTCCAAAGCAGCTCAGAAAGCCGGCCAGACCCAGCCTTTATCATCACCTTGTGCTCATGGCCCAGCTGTGCCTGGGAGGGGCAGTCCTGGTTGTAACCGTGCGGCTCCTGCGTGCCAGGGCCTTGCTTGCCAACAGTGCATTCGTGTCCGACCGTCATGATGCTTTGGTGGCACAAAACACACATGATCTTGCAGTTCTGTGAGAGAGAAGTCTATCATGGGTCTAATTGCGCTAAAATCAAGGTGGTGTTAGGTCTGGGTTCCTTCCAGAGGCTCTAACAAGAACCCATTTCTTGGCTTTAGCCCGCTTCTGAAGGTATCCCGCTCTCTGCCCCATGGTCCCCTTCCTCCATCCTCAGATACAGCAATGTGCATCTGGCCACAGCCCACAAAGGTTCTCTGCTTTAAGGACCCGTGTGATGAGGTTGAGCTCATCCAGTCCAGCCAGGAAAATCTCCCAACTCGACCTTAATCGCTCCTGCTTTTGCCAAGCAGGGTGACATCCTCAGGGCCCAGAGATGGCCATCTGTGGGAGTGGGGACCATTCTGCTGACTACAAACAGCAAACCAGGTCCAAGCTTCTATCCTGAGGGTCTGCTTCATGCCTATTCTGGGTATCAATGGTCTTAGCCTGAATTCTCCAAAACAGCACACCCTAAGACAAAAGCTTGCAGGCAAGTCATGTATTTGGGAAGTGATCCCAGGGTGCAGGACACACAGAAAAACAGAAAAGAGGAAAGCCAGCAGAAAGATGCACTGCTGAACCGGCCAGAGGAAATGGTTGCTGCTTCTGCAGGACCTTCCGAGCGCTTCCCAGAACTGTCTGCCCAGGGGTCGAAAGGAAAGGCATTGATCTACCAGCAGTGTCCACTGGCCAAGGGCGACCCTGCGGCATGTGAAATTGTACTAGACGAGTTCTGCGGAGACCCCACCACAGGGGGGCCAAAGTGAAGGGTAGGTAGCGGCAGTCCCCAGGAAAGTGCTCTCATCCTCTGAGATCCTGGTTGAGATCACAGGGCAGCCCGGCCAGTGTGGTTCTGTGCACCGAGCGTCATCCCATGGACTGAGAGGTTCCGATTCCCGGTCAGGGCACATGCCCGGGTTGGGGCTCAATCCCCAGGAAGGGGTGTGCAGGAAACAGCCGATCGATGTTTCTGTCACATTGATGTTTCTCTCTCCCTTCCTCTCTCTAAAAAAAAAAATATATATATATAAATATTTTTTAAAAGTAGGTCTAACCCCTAATCCATACAATCCTAAGAGTTGCTAGGACAGAGATTGCCGAGTGCTGCATTACTGCCGATGCAGAACTCGGGAAAGCCCCCGGGGGGCACCAGCACCACGGAGACACGTGGCCCGAAGCCGGAGCAGTTTCTATGCGAGCTATAAAGTTCGCTTTTGGTCTTTAATTTCCAACTCTTAATCTTAAATTTCTAAAAAAAAAAAAGTAACTCTTTGTAAAACTTTATAGCAAGCTTCAGACATGCTCACCACCCAATTTGGGACTTAATTTATGACACTTTCTTTGTCTAAAGTGTCATAAATTACCAGTATAAATCCCTCCACACTAGACCAATAGTTCCTTGAAGGCAAGACCATATATCTTGTAAATCCTTAGTTCTGATTTTGGGAGTGCCTTGTTTACATCATGTTTATGAATGTTGAATGATGAATGCATGAATTGGTGAATGAATAAACTAAAATAACATGAATGCCCATATTTAAAAATAGATTAGCTGATTTTTTGCCTAAATGTTAGTTCAGGAGAGACATATAATGCTCAAGTATCTGAAATATTTCTCTAAAACTTTATTCAAAGTTATTCACCTCATTGCTAACAGGTGTACAGTTAATTCTGTGCCAGTATTACCAGGCTTGCCCATTGATGGCAATGGACTTTGAGAAAACCCCATTTCCTGACACTCAAAAGTTAAATTACTCTTTTCAAAACATACCAAACTCCCAATACTTGCAAAAGTATTGCATGCACCATTGTCCCATCAATCTTTAGATCTGAATTTCACTATTAATATGTATCAGTGGATATTAAAATGAAGTCATTTTAACAAATTGACTGTACAAGTCAAATACCACCGGTTAATATAAGACAAGAGTATTTTACAAACACTACATTACATATTACCTTGCATTTTGAAACATTACATGTCATATTTGTGTAAGTGTACTTCAGATAGCTGAGACTTCACAGAACTTAACAGAACTGAATTCTGTAATTAGTTCCAATTAGCTCTATTTTAGTCTGTAAGGCTCATGTCATAGTTCAGCACCACAGATATCTAGCAGTCTAACCAGCCTTATTCAGACCTCGTGATAGTGTTTAAGGTGAAAGTCTGAGAAAATCTTCAGATCCTACTTCCAGATCTTACAGTGGAATGCGCATTTTAGCTGAACAAACTATGTAACAACTTGGGTTGTACCTTTTTATTTTCATTAAATGTTTTGTTTTGTTTTTTTAAAGGAAAAGAGTACTTACACCATGAAGTTAGGCTGTCAGTCTCACCGTTGAATTTATAACACTGCAGCATCAGAAGTAACCTAATGCCTCGCCCCACCCTTCCTTTTAAAATGTCTAAAAGGCAGCCAGAACGTGTTTTATTTATCCTTTGAAATAAGGTGCAGAGGACTGCATCAGCACACCTCCTTGTACACAAGGTCCAATAACATCTCCGTCAGGCAGCCCGACCCAGCGCGAGCTGACTCAGGAGCGACACTCCGCTCCCAGAGTACCGCGTCATCATCCCGGGTCTGCCCAGGGCCAGCATCACTGCTCAGGGCCTTTGCGATCGCTTGTCACTGCTGCTGGGACTGAAAGCCGCATCATCCCAGCTTCCAGAACCAGTCACCCTCCCAACTCATCTCTGTTCGGAGTGTGCGGAGTTCAGAATGAGCACGTTTCTCTTGCCGTTTCAAACAGGGTTTGTGCATCTCCCAGGTGAGAGCACACTCCTCAAATGAGAACCTTTTTTTCAAAGACCACAGGGACTTTCATAATCTTGTTTGTTCAAAGTATAAAATTTTTACACATTTGAAAATTAAAACTGAAGACTTACACCTCCGCTCTTTTCTGCCAGAAGCACCCAACTCATCAAACCACATTTAAAACCTGAGCTTCATGCTACAAATGACCCAAGGGGCACAAAGTCTTACAGAGCCTTAACATCATAGAGTACACTGAGCATCAGCTGGATCACATTCAGAAGCAGATTAGCAAACTGAGCAAAGACTTTCCCAGAAACACGATAGTTTTCCAGGCTCCGTGTCAGTCACATAAAATTTTAAGCAACATGTAATCCTTTAATATTGTCCACAGACATCCCATTCCCAACCGTTCTCATAGACCCAACCCACCCAGCCCACACTGGTCTTGCACCCACAGAGGTTCTTAATGCTCCCCATTGCTGATGACAGCTGCTTCCGGCTCTGCTGCTGTTCCCGGGAGTCTTGGCATCTTCTTAGCAGGACTTGGAATATGCTAAAAATCAAAGAGAAAAAGTTGTTTTCTGTTGTTGTTTTTTGTTTTGTTTTGTTTTTTGAGTCACAGTGCTTAATAAAATTCCAATAGAAAAACAGAGAGAACAACTTGGGAGCGGTTTATGTTAAATACACTGTATACAGCTGTTCACAGTAGGAGCTAAATATCCATTCTTTACCTTATGGTGAATTTATCATACAATTATCAATGTAGCGAGAGAGAGGAAGGCCACAAAGATCCATTAGCCTCAGTATTTTACTTGTTACATTTTGCATTCACAACTCAGACACTAGAAGCTTGACCTGCTACCTAATTTATATAATAGTAAGAAGCATTACTGCGCTCACCAAATTTGTGCTGAGCAGATAAAATAATCAAGGTTATAAAGTCCTCAGTTTGAAGCCTGGCTATGATCCTGGTCAGGTCATTTAACCTCTGGCCGCCTCATCTCTAAAATGGGCATAGTACCATTTACCTCAAGGTAGTTTTCGTTAAGGGTTAAATTAGAAAGTGTAAATAAAGTACCTAGCATCACAGCAGCTCAAAGCATGGCTACTATTGTTACCTCCTGGCAGTTTGGGAGACCAATCTGTCAATGGCCCGAGAGAAGAGAGGTCGGGGTCGCAGCACCCAGTTCCTGTGTCTTCTCTCCCAAGACCTATCACAAACGAGCCTCTCTCTAGATCAGTCTTCCTCTAAATTCTGGTATTATTAAATAAAACCTAGTATTCACTGTGCATTTCAAAAAGGTTAATCAGTTAAGTGCAAGGACTTCATAAACATGGACAGCTGGAATCCAGCCCCAGAGCCCTGCTCTGAATTTCTCTGCTTTATTGACATTCCCTTAAGTTGCTACATCGGTCAGGTCCCCTAAGCCCCGAGATCTGGGGCTGGAAGCGACATCCTGCCAGAGCCTAAGACCACACCCACTGTGCTCCCCATACCTCAGCGGCCGTGCTCGGGTGCACCAGGCCCACGCCTTCGTCCAGAGCGCTGGCCTTCAGAGAGGGTCGCCGGGCGTAGGTTCTCCTGTGCTTTTCATCCACTCGAACTAGGTACCATGTTCCTTCGAAGAGCGAATCCGTGGAAGCCTGGGGAATGTAGTTGACTAAAGGAAAGGCAGAGAATGTAAACAATTAATTAGCTATGGCACACAACTTAGCTGGTAATAAACTGAAGAAGTTGCATGTTTTCCTACAATTTTCACCGACATCAGATTTGTACTGAATACAGCCTAGGTCTGTGGATACCCTTATCTGTGTGTGACGTGTTTCATGTTGTGACAGCCCTCCCCCAGGCCTTGGGGCATGTATATATATCAACAAGCTAATGTTTTTACCCAGGTGATGCGTGTCCTCTCTGAGTTTCATGCTCTCAGCAAAGGCAGCTGGTGTCATACACGTTCTGGAGTCGAGCCTCGATTTAAGATCACACAGACTTGCTGTTATTTTATCGAGAGCAGACCCTGAAACAGTAAATAATTCCAACATCAAAAGACTAAAAATGGCATGCCTAAAAGCCTAAACCAAATGTTGCCAAATGTTAAAACAACTTTTCCTTTCTGTTAGAACCACTGGCTATTGTTCGGTTCAAGATAAGATGGTATCAGACACAGCTTCCTAGGACCCGACTGGACACCTGCCCACTCAGCCCTGCACAGGCCGGGAAGCAGGTGCGGTTTGCAATGAGGAGCTTGGGGAGAGGCAGCCCAGAGCAGTGTCCGTCTGCCACCACTTTCTCTGCTTTTGCACCTTCCAGGACAGAGAAGGTGCTGCGGTTCCCTTAAATACAGCCAAGACCACAAAGCTAGGAAACTAGTTACCTTAGATACTAGCGAACAATCAGAAATGATTTATTATTCACTCATGTGATGAGACTCAATCATTAAATACTCAAAAGCTGCCTGCATTAGTAAGATATGCTTCCTTTGCTCCTGAAAACATGTTGAAAACATAAAAGATCAAACTATTTGCCAAAAAAGGAAAAGTCAAAAACACTAAACCATCAAATATGTTTGAACCGATACTATTTTTCTGACTTGGAAAGAAGGAAAGGAGCTGTCCTCCCTCAGACCCGGCCCTGCCCTTCACCCAGGTAAGCGCCCTGGACGAGGGCACATCCGGCTGCTGAGAAGGGAAGCCAACCAGAAAGCAGCCACGCCCCATGGGGCGGACTCCACTGTCCCTTGAGAAGCTGCTGAGTCAGCCCGACCAGAGGAGGGACCCAAGACGTTCCCACGGAAAGACTCGGTGTTTACCTGGTGTGGCATCTTGGGTGACTTTCAGGGAGTAGAGGGTGGCAGCCAAGCCAGAGCCGTAAGAGAACACGCCGATCCTCGTTCCTGCCAGCTGCTGCGGTGTGTACCTGTGCGGGGAAGTTGTCGGGAGGGGTAACTGACCCGAACAGCAGTGTGTAGGAGGCTATGAGCGGGACAGAAACTCATCCTACAACCTTAGGGACCTAAGCTGAAGTTCTACCCTCACAGCATGCCAACTAAACCAGGTATTTTCATCGCTTTAAGAAAGATGGGCTTATGAAAGTTATTTTACCATAAAATAAGTCACTTTGTCAACCAGGGAGTCATGGTTCAACTGCAGGTCAGAAAAATAAAACCATGAGACCAGCAGCAGAACAGACAGTGTGACATGCAATACTCTCGAATAACTACCGCTTCACCCCACATCCTTCAAGTCCACAGACAGTAGGCTAGGGAGCCTGGAAATTAAACGGTATTCTGTGACCTGCACCGAATACGGTCTCCGAATCCGAACATTCCCCAAATGAGGGCCGCTGAGTAGCTGAAATGGTACTTACTGTGCTAGGACGGAGGCAAGGGAGCCATACACAGAGGATGTGTACATATTTCCATTCTGATTTGAAACGAGCAAAGACGCCTTTGTTTTCTGATTAAATAGTTCAGAACTAGCCTTCATAAATGCTTTTTCCACATCTCTATCAAAGTAGGTATCTTCTAATTTAACATCCCTGAAAGATTTATAAAAAAGACAGTTTTAGTGTTCAGAGACTCCACTTTTATTGTATTAGTGTACCCAATACATATTCTAACCTGCAAGTGTGTATGATTCTGTTTTTTTTATAATTCCATTTGTTAAAAGCCAAGTAACAGCATGCTAATTACCATGGAAGACGTAACAGTTGTAGACAGATAATCCTTTTTCTCCAAGCTTTTTATAACCAAGTTAAGATAACTTGATTCTCTTGGGTTAATAAACCCACTAAAGTGCTGTTGTCACCCAACAGAATATACCATTTCAAGTCCATAATAATGTCTATTTAGTTAGAAAGGTCATTACATTAGAAGAGCCACGTCTTAAAGTCGAGTGGAATCTGTCAGATGGAGAAGGGCCGAGTCTGGCAGGCACAGCACGCTGGGGCCTTCATGGTGGGGAGCTGTGGAGGAGCATGGGAGCTGCCGGTCCGCAGTGAGCGGTGAGCCGGGGCTGGACAGGCAGGAGGAGGGTGAAGAGCTATCGCACGCAGGCGCTTGTGGGCACGTTCCTGTGCTGCCAATGGGAGGGCACCACGAGAAGGAAGGCAGAACAACTAGTAGGAACGACTAAAGACTTAGTGTAGGTAAGCCACCACGTCTCTGGGACGCAGTTTCTTCACTGATGAATAGTTAGACTAGATTACTTCTTTTTTGTTTGTCCGTTAATCCTCAATGGAGATATTTTTTCCATTGATTTTTTAGATAAAGTGGAAGGGAAGGAGGAAGGCAGGGGGTGGAGTGAGAGAGAGACACACACACGCATCGATTGGCTGCCGCCTGTACACACCCCAACCAAGGCTGGGGATCAAGCCTACAACCCAGGTACATCCCTGGACCAGGAATCAAACCCATGACCCACCAGTCCACAGGCTGATGCTCTAACCACTGAGCAAAACCAGCCAGGGATAGGCCAGATTACTTCTAAGATCCTTTTGAGCCCTGTAGGGTGTGGCTCAGCATGGCTGAGCATGGTGCCATGCACTGAGAGGTCATCAGCTAGATTCTCCAGTCAGGGCACATGCCTGGGTTGTGGGCTCAATTCCCAGTCGGGGGCGTGCAGAAGGCAGCCCGCCCATCAATGTTTCTTTCTCTCTCTTTCTCACCCTCTCCCTTCCTCTCTCTCTAAAATCAATAAAAACATTTTTTTAAAAAGATCCTTTAGACTCTAAAATTTTCAGGACTGTACAAGTAATAGTTTAACAGATACAAAAACTGCTCTCAGATAGGAGGAAAAATCATAACAACTCCTCTTACCCAAAGGCTTCCAGGCCACTGTAGACACTATTTTTATCTCGGTTCTGATCATTCAGGAAGTCATTCAGCATCATCCGAGCTAGAGATTTCTGAACCAGTTTACAGTAGGGGGTGTGGAAGATCACGAAGCTAAAATCATTCAAGGTAAAATCTTTATCATGTCCCTCTGAAAAAAAAATCCAAAGACATTATAAAATTCATATAAGTGACTAATTTTTGAAGCTTTATTTTTGAACAGGGCTAGGATGTTTTCATATCTTTATTTTTAATTTAATTTTATTTTATGTTTATCCTCACCCAAGGACATTTTTCCAGTTTTTGTTTAGACAGAGTGGGAGGGAGAGAGAGGAAGAGAGAGAGAAACACTGACATGAAAGGGACACATTGAGTGGCTGCCACCCGCACGACCAAACCAGGGCCGGGGACAAACTGCAATTGAGGTACGTGCCCTTAGCGGGAACCAAACCCAGGACCGCAGGCCAACGCTCCAACTGCTGAGCCAAACCGGCCAGGGCTCTTTTCATATCTTTAAATTGCAACCAAAAATACACTGTACAATGAAACACCTCTACGGGTTAAAACACATACCAAAAAGACATGCAGAAATAGGACAATATACACAACTATATTACTGTCTTTCAAAGGTAAGAGTCAAAACTTATTAGTGGACTGTGGAATCAATTTAGTGGGTCAGAACCAATATTTTTTTATCTTAAAGGATTAGAATTTCAGGGAGGGAGGGGGGGGAATCAGTGGGAGGAAAAAGAGAAACATCTGTAACAAAAATAAATAATTAATAAAAAAATAAATTTAAAAAAAGATTAGAATTTTTAAAAAATGAAAGTGAGTAGAAAATAAACTGCATAATTTGCACAGATAAGCAATTTCATGACACTTTTGTTTGAGTGTAGCATGCACAATGTAAAGTGTATTGCTTACTGTGGATCCTAACAATGAAAAATCACTATACCGTTAAATGGTATGACTTTTTACATACTGCAGGAATGCTGCTTATCCAAAGCCAAGGTTTCTGAATATCTGTTTCTTAATCCTCCCTCACAACCCCTATAAAGCAAAGTTGGACTATGGGGAGAACATACTTTATATGATACTGTGCATTTTTACTAATGTATTGCATTGACTCAAATACTGTCCTTTTCAGCACCTCAGAACTTTTCAGCCGAGCCAGTCTCATTCTGGAAAAGATACGCTGTGTCCAGAAGAACTAAGAAGCTACCTCTATTTCCCCAGTCAAACCACACGGACGGTTTTCAAGTGCCTTTACTCGACCAGAAGCAGTGACTGAGTACCTGACACCATGCTGTGGTCCGCTGGAGTTCTGACTGTCAGATGCTGTTTTGTAGACAGTGTGCCATGATATGACCATTTATCTCCACATCTGTAATCAAGTTACACTATGACTTTGGTCACTCCTTTGAAGTGATCATCAAAGACAGATGCTTGTGGTTGAAGAAAGTGTCCTAAAGCATGCACCTGACATTCTATTGTCATTATTTTGTTCTAAAAAGCTATGCAGCTTAGATTCTGAAAACTACTAAAAAATATACCACTGGGGGGAAGAAAAGAACTTTTTCAGGGTTAAAGATGGAGATTAATGATGACATTAACAAAGCAAATATCAATCCATAGGCTAAGTACAACTGGGGAGACGAGGGTCACACTTCAGAAATTTATCTTCACCAGTTTTCTGGATCACAGCGGCAAACTAAAACCTTGTGAAAATACCTTTCACAAAAGATGAACAAAATTCAAGTTACTTTTCACCCTAGCCAGTTTGGCTCGGCAGTTAGAGCATCGGCCGGCAGAGCAAAGAGTGGCGGGTTTGATTCTGGTCAAGGGCATGTACCTTGGTTGTGGTTCAGGTCCCGGCCCTGGTTGGGGTTGTGCGGAAGGCAGCCAGTCAATGTGTCTCTCTCACATCTATGTTTCTCCCCTCCCCAACTCTATCGAAAAGAAATGGAAAAGTATTCTCGGATGAGGATTAAAAAAAAAATTCAAGTTACTTTTTTAAAACCTACCTTTAGTTTTCTTACTGAGGATAAGTCGACCTAAGTACTTTTGCAGAGATATGCCTCATTTCCAAAGCTGACTTCTTTTCCTAAATTACACATTCCCCCAAACCACAGGAAAATGCTATTTGGCAGGTGAGGAAGACATGGTTAAAGGACACTAGTGAAGGATGCCCACAAAGCAGTTTCTCACTAAAGACACCCAGCACATTGTGCCCGAGACCAAGCCAAGGAAAGCGGATAAAACCCACCTTTCTGCCACTGGGCGTGGATCTTTTTGCGGTAGACAGAGTAGCAGCGGTCTAATGCACTGAGGTAGCACTGGATGGAGAGCTTCCCATCCACCACGGGGTATTCGGAAAGCATATCAGGCTTGTAGAAGTCATAGGCATGCTGCATGTGTGTCCCACGAAGTCCTGTTAGAACCACAAAGGAAGGTGCCCATGGATCTCTGCTCCCTGACATCTGTATGTCAATGAGCACCATCGGGGCCTTCCTTCCTAGTCACCTCAAGCCGTGTGCGGTATAAAAATCACACGGTGAAGCCAATAGTATTTGAAATGCAGCAACTGTATCCATAACGGGCCTAAGACTGTTTGGATGTACATTTTCAAGCAAGTTTCATAAATCTAACTGGGAGACTATGACTGCTTTACTGAACTGAAAACAAACTTGCCACTTACTGTGTGACTATGGGCAAGTCACACCTTCAAGTTATTACTTAAACCCACTTTAGTTCTCTGTAAAATGGGGATGACATCCCTCACCTCACACAACTGCTATGAAATCTGAAATGGTAACACATATAAGTACTTAGCAGGTAGTGCCTGCAGTGAATGACCGCTCAGTAAGTACTAGCTTCTAGTGTCAAAGTTCTCAGCATATTGTGCTAATTAAAAAAAAAAAAATTCCCACTCACCTCGTTCAAAAATTAGAGGAGCATTTGGCCCAATGAGCATAGCAACAGCTCCAACTCCACCCGTAGGTCTAGCGGTTCCTGTGGCATAGACAGCAATATCTCCTGCAACCACCAGGGCGTACCGTCCTGAAAAACATCAGTACAGAAGGTGATCCCACTGTAACTATTCACGGGGAACCGAAGTGTTATTTTCCCCAGGTATGCTTTCCCTGTCTTTGGTAAAGAAAGAAAATGGGACCTGGCCAGATGGCTCAGTTGTTGGAGCACTGTCCTATACACAGAAAGGTTTTGAGTTCGATCCCTGGTCAGGGTGCATACTGGAGGCAACAGATCGATATTTCTCTCTCTCCCTCCCTCTCTAAAATTAATAAAGAGTATATATCCTCAGGTGACGATTGAAAAAGAAAGAAAATGGTCTAAATTTTGATAAGATAATTATCCTACGTGACAAAGATAATGGATTTATAAGGCAGGTATGTTGAAAGTCATAGCTATCTTCCTGAACAAATTCCAACAAGCATAAGTAGTAACGTTTGCAGATGGCATTAATTTACAGGTCCCCAGGGACTGTTTCTGTGGAATAGAGATGTAACGCACCATCCCAAGAGCTGGACTCGACCCAGTTCACAGCGTTGAAGACAGCAGCGGTGCCCCCGTAGCAGGCATTCGTGGTGTCTATTCCTTCTACATCTGTGTTCCCAGACTCCTCAAAGAGCTGCATCAAATTAGTCTTCACTGACTTTGATTTGTCGATGATTGTCTCTGTTCCAACTTCCAGCCGCCCGATGCAATCATAAGAAAGGTTATTTCTCTCCATGAGATTCTGAACCACAGTCATGCAGAGAGAGTTGATATCTTCTCTATCCGTGCAGAAGCCCATCCTGGCCTGGCCCAAGCCAATAGTATACTTTCCAGCATCTACACCATCGTATTTTTCCAGCTCTGCTTGATCAACATATTGAGAAGGAAAATAGATCTCAAGGGCAACAATTCCCACGTCTTTTGGCCAGCAGGCTTCTGCATTCAAAGGAAGTGACCCTGGCATGGTGAAAGAGCTTTCAAAAAAACACAAAAAAACATTGTTTTAGGTTATAAACTACCAAGTTCTAATTTGAGAAACAGACATTAAGAGTTCAACTATCACCTAAAATATTAGTTTACTTTCTAAGTTTAGCATATTTTACTTAGAGAAGTAAATTTTAAATATGTGGAGGTAGCCCAGCTGGTGTGACTCAGTGGTTGAGCGTCAACCCATGCACCAAGAGGTCACTGGTTTGATTCCTGGTCAGGGCACATGCCCAGGTTGTGGGCCCAATCCCCAGTGGGGGGCATGCAGGAGGCGGCCAATCGATGTTCTCTCTCATCGATGTTTCTATCTCTCTCTCTCCCTTCCTCTCTCTCTAAAATCAATAAAGATGAAAAATAAATAAATATGTGGAAGTAGCAATTACAGTAAGAATGAAATACTATTATTCAAAATTATCATGTTTCAGAAAGGCTTCCACTTTATTCAAAGCATGATTATTAGAAGTAAAAGAAACTCAATAAGATTGTTCCATGTTGTAAAGGACTATACAATGAAATACAATGATAATTCAGAATACAGCCCACAAATCAGAATTCAAGTACTTGATCTATTCTTAGACACCTAAAGTTTAAATGAGTCAGTCAATTCACATTAGTAACCCATCATTATTCACAGCTACTGACTTTGAGACTTTAAAAATTGTTAGACCAAACAATATTGCATTCTTCATTGATCTAAACAATCTCAGCAAGTAGAAAGTCACACTATAGAAGTCTACCAAGCTGGTCTATACAAAGACACTGATATTATGATCCTACTCTTCCAAAGAAGCCCCGCACCCAGAACCCAAATGATTAAAACTTTAAGCAAAGACAAATTCTAGGATCTATCACAGGGTCAAATGCCAATATTCTATACTTTCTGCAGCTAGTGTATAGGCAATAAATGATCATAAAACCACAAAGTATCACTGAGCTTCTCAATTAGGAAAAAGAAAAACTGATTTAAATTTGAAAACCAGTAATCCACACATTATTAGTATGGCAATTAACTCTTAGATAACACCTTAAAACCACCCCTTCTCTCTTGAAAGGGGCACTAAAAGGTTGGACATGCTGTAAAGACTCAGCAGTGCCGAGATATACTGACCAACAGTAAAAAAAAAACTGCTAGCCACTCAAGACCATTGCCAGTGTCTATGGGCAAGTCAGAAACTACCAGAGCCTCAGTTTCTTTAGAGGGTATATTGATCAGTAAAAAAGAATCAGCTATTTCAAACAGGGGAAACTAAATATAGGAAAATGGTTACAGGCTTGTCAGCGGAGCTACAGGAGAAAAGGGGAACGGTGGTTATTTAGATCCCATGAGCTCCCATTCCCACTAAAGCTGCCGGAGCCACCAGCACCAGCCCCGCTGCCACTGAGCCAGAACCCAGAGACCCACGTGAGGCCACCGGTGCTCGCTCCCACCTCCCATCCCACTGGAGCGCCGCCAGCAGTCTGACCACACCCCGCTGGTCCAGGAGCTGGAGAGACGCAGCTGCCAGGCTTTGAAGGGGGTATAGTCCTTATTTTTAGAGAAAAAAATCTTTCCATATCCAAACTTCTATAACTCGACTCCCTTTTTAGGTATTACATAATTGTACGGTGTTGCTTAAGTGGCAGAATTTCAGCTCTTCAGTGACATAAAGGTCTTGGCTTAGGAGAGTTGCCTGGGTCAAAATGCTACACTAACCTTGACTAGCAGCTCACCGCTAATTTGAATCCTGAGAAGAGAAAGTCAAATCCTGCACTTTTGTCATTTGTCCTATGCCACTCTGCAAGCTTTGGAGTGCTATTAAGTGCAGTGAAATTACAGACCACTGCCACAGTGAGTTGACTGTGGAAAATTTTGAGAGAATGTCAAAAGTAGAAAGGTTGTCCTTAAATCATGAAATCTACACTTAGCCTGTAAGTCATCAAATTATGTATCTATTAAAACCTAAAAGAGAAGCACCTTGAAATACATGCCTGACCTAGGTCCTCGCCGGCTGGGTAAGGGAGGGGCTTCAGCAGCGATCCGGGGAGCAGGACGCAGCCTCCTACACCAGCGCTCTGCATTCGCGCTCCCCACCCCTGGCCAATCTCTCCAAAATGCACACCTGACCTTTGTCAAGATGCTATCGAAAACTTCTCCAAGCTTCTTCTCTATAATTTAGGGTCAGCCTCTTTGCACTAGACAAGGAGCTTCTGGAGAGCAGGAATTGCTTCTTGTTTGCCACTTGGCATATGGTGGAGGCTGAATGTTGAATAAATGAAATGCTACTAGCCTTCTAATCTGAAATCAGTAACAATCGTAATACTGAAGCGTGCGCGCGCACGCGCACACACACACACACACAAAAGCAGAATCATAAGAGAGGATCTCCATGGCAAGAAAATGATGGCCACAAGTAATTAGACTATTGTTTCGAACAAATTTAGAATCACTATCCAATCTCACATAAGCGTAAACACCCTTCCACAGCCCAGCTAGTATCACTTGAGAATGCAATCAAAAAGCAATGTTGGCATACATGCTTACCTGTGATTTTTTTTTCTGATTAGGCAATATGCACGGTTATAGTTTATTATCTAGATTTATTTTTCTTTTACAAGTAAACCCTAATTTTTAAAATTAGTTCTAGATTTTAACCATTAGTCTACTAAACACAAAATCGGACAATCTCTGGAAGCATCGTGGCATTAACTAATATTTCAAGCTGGGGTGTAGCCCCGTAAAGGGTTTTGAAGAGAGACGCATCGGAGTGGTTATTTGCCCTGGGGTAAAAATTCAACTCCCCCTTTCATCAGAATTTCCATCATGACAGGGTGCCATACCTGTGTGAGGGACAAAGAACTTCAGTCTCCAGGTCTGTCACTCTGTTTCCTCCTTCAGGCACTAGGAATGTCAAATAAGAACTTCCGTTTAAAGTCATAAAATTACCACACAAAATCAAATAATGACTCCAATTCAAAGTGAGTTAAAATAAACATTCCTTTGTCCAATTACATTATGTAGTACAGAATTTGACTTTGCTTAGGAAAAAATGGTACTTCCAACTTATAAGTAACCCTTTCCCCCCTTTATTTTATTAGCTATTATAGTGGTAGGGTCAGTCCTGGTAATGAACTGACAGAAGTCCGTGTTCAAGCTCTCAATCAAGTATGATGCTGGGAGAGTTGCAGTCTTCTTTACTAAATTTGGGTTTTCAAGAACTGGGAGAAAGGAATATGTTGTACCGGACTAGCAAATTTCCAGTGTAGAGATTTACACATTCTAGAGCTTGCGGCTTTAACAGTAATTTGTGCCTCTTTGAGCCTTAGGTTCCTCATCTTGAAATGGAGCTAATACCTGCCCTCCTGGCTCACTGTGAGATTGTTGAGAAGATAAATAGGTAACATAAAGGACCAATACACTGACTCTTATCCTAGTCCTCAGGATTTCTTCGAACAGAATACCTATCTTTCTAGCCAGCCGTAATTATCCTCATTTATTTACTCTTATGCTCCCAGTTTTCAACTTCACCTCCCACACACAACCTTTCAGAATGATTTCTCCCTTAGTGCTTATATTTAAAAGTCAAGCATTTGATATATCGAGACAAAGGAACATCAAGCTTTATTAACATTTAAGTTATGTGGAAATAAAATGGGATGGTGACCTGCAGCATTTTCTTTAGTCTATATTATAGGATTGTTACTTGAGACAACAGTTCCTGTTTAACAGTTTCCTTTGCTCTCCAATTACTGGTCAATTTCGCATCAGCCCGGAGATTACATTGAGATGCTATTTAGTAAAACTTTACTTCCTTTATCTCATTAGCTCATTTAAGAGCTCTTTACAGACTTAGTACCTTTTACTTCATTAAATTTAGCCTCTACTCCCAAATAAATCCTCCCCTGAACGGTGTGGATCAGCTGGTTGGAGCATTGTCCCATACACCAAAAGGTATCTGGTTTGATTCCCGTCCGGGCACATACCCAGGCTACAAGTTCAATCCCAAGTCAGGGCAAAAGCGGGAGGCAGCAGATCAGTGTTTCTCTGTCTCTCTCTCCAAAAATCAATTTATTTTCAGTTTCACTGGAAAAGATAAGACTGCTCCATTCCAAAAAAACCAAAATTACTTTCTTGATTAATTAAATACACACTTTGAAAAAATAACCTATTTTTTTCTTTATTATTTCAAATTCTGTTTTTGCAATCTGCAAATTAAGCAGACCATGGAGACCAGTTCTCCATGGTGGGGAGAAACATGATTCCCTCTGCACGTTGAAACTATGTAAATAACAGTAATATTTCTTCTTGAAGCCATGTATACGTATGCATTTGACATTATTTTTGCCCAGGGCATTTCCCCTGAACTGCCAACATACCCTCTTTCGATTATTTAAATTGGGGATGAAGGAGAGAATTTGAGATCTTGCTCTCCAGTATATGTCGTCAGTTTGGCTCAAACAAACTTATAAAAATTATAAATAAATAAACTGGGCTGGAAGGTTGGGGGAGGGAAAGGGGGGAAGGGGAGGGGGGAGAAAGGGGAGTGGAGAGAAAGGAGCATGGGAAGCAGTCACTAGAGCACAGAAAGAAACCGAATGGAAAGAGTCCAGAGGGCTCCGGGCTAGTTGCGTTCTCAGGAAAAAAGAGGCCTGGAGAGCAAATGGAGGCAGTAACTGGCGCTCGGGAAGAGCCCATCAGAAAGGGATCGGGCTTTCCGTTCTCTTCTGCAATTGCTAGCCGGGCTCTCTAGTCTGGCTACAACAGCACTGTCAGTCTCCAACAGGTGGGTCATCAGCCTATCTCTTCCAGAAGACATTTTCTGAGCAAGGGACAGAGCTGAGCAGCATGGGTCAGGACGCAGTTAATCAATCACAAGCGGCTGGGCAGGTTACCACAAAGCGCATTTGGCAACTCTCGATGCAGTGAGTTTTGCAAAAATTAAAACTGAAGAATGATGAGCTGCCTAGGGCCAACCAGGTTCCTGCTTCGATGCTTTCCTCTGGGGTCCAGTCAGTGTTCTGAATTCCTCCCTCTGGCTCCCACTCAGCCTTGATTCGAACAGGTGGTCAGAGGAATTCATCCAGTACGCATTAGGGTACAAGATAAACTAGAAGCAGTCACCTGGTAATCTTTCTCACTCTTACAGGAGAGACATCCAGGAGACTGAGAATAAACTGCCTTTCCACGGTAGGAGCAAGCAGGCAAACTGCTGTCAAGAAAGCCTTCTGCCCTGGCTGGTTTGCACAGCAGTTAGAGCGTGGGCCCATGGAGTATGGGAGGCAACTAATAGATGTTTCTCTCTCACACACAGATGTTTGTTTTTCTCTCTCTCTCCCTCCCTTTCTCCCACTCTATCGAAAAATCAATTGAAAAATATCCTCGGGTGATTAACTCTCCCCCCACCCCCCCCGCAAAAGCCTTGCCTACAACCATACACTCTGGTCTAGTTCTCTAAGTATAAGACATGGACATCCTTGCCTGCCCTCCTATACCGAGTTACTGCTCTGCTTATCAAAGATTCTACTCATATTTCAAGACCCTCCCATAAGCTACTTCTTCCAGGAAGGTTTCCGAGTTTTCCAATCAGGCCCTGCACGCCTACCGCAGGCTGTGAGTCACACGAACGAACGAAGTCTCCATATTCTACTCTCAGAAGGAAACTATGGGCGGTCCTCTTATCCACACTGGGTTCCTAAAGTCTTCCTGGGGGAGGGACTGTATTTCCATTCTTTTGAAATCCCTTTGAGACCTCGGAGTCTAGGGCATACAAGTGCCATTTTTTAAGGGGCTGAATTTGGAGTTATAACAATGAGAGGACAAATCTTGTAGATTCAAATACTTGCAGCAGCCCCCACTACTAAGTTGTTTTTGCTACCACTTTTAAGATGAGCTGCAGCACCAAAGCGTGGCCAGAAAATTGTCTTTCTACGGTTGTTGTTCAAAGCAAATGGTAGGTTTCCATTGCTCCCAGATCCTAACCTGAAAAATGTAAGGAGTCAAAATAGTCAGAAGAGAACATCTGTTGGTCTTACAATCATTCCCACATGCACACATTCCTACCACAAACCCTACAAAGATGAAGACTGGGAGCTTAATAGATTAGCTTCCCCTCCACTGCTTCGACTACACTCAATTGACAGACAGCAAGTGAGCACCACAAGTGCCAATCTGAGGATGAATAGATTGTTAGGAATTGAGTCCTAACCACCCTCCCATTAGACTGGGTAACATGTTTCTCAACCTTTTCAATCTATATCACCTTCTTGAGAAACAAAAATATCACACCCTTCTATATTTGTTCTTTTAGGAACCCAACATAAAATTATAAAACTTTATATTCCTTTCTAAATGAAAGTAAATACGGATTCTGATATATAGCCCATCAAGCTCCTCCATCCACAACCAACTGCATTTCCCCACATTCAGTTCCACTGGATTATGAGTTTAAATAATTCTAGGGTACCAAGGAAACACATTACATCAATATCAGAGTTTTGCATTTCCTGTGAGAAAAGGTATCTACATTCTTGACCCAAAATTCTCAAAATCAATCCCAGTTAAAAGAAACAAGATGTAAAAAGCATTCTGTAGGAATATTTAAGTAAACAAGATCAAAAGCAAAACCCAGAATTAGCCTAACAGATGACTTCTTTGACTTCAAACATAACATCTGTTTAACTCTCCCACTGGAAACACCTTCTGAGGACTGGAGTTGCTGACTAAAGTATAATTGAACTGAACTAAACTAGAATTGAAAATAGGGCAAACTTAGCAGAGAGAAAACTACAAAGGCTAGACACAAAGAAAAGAATGTCTTACTCTACTCCCCATAAAACATGATATCCCTGCTCTTCTTATCTATACAAAAATAACTAAAATTTTAAAAACAAAGTTTTGATTAAAGAAAGAACACAAAGTACTTAGATGTCTCAAGGTCCGAAGAACCATTTGGCACAGGTACGTGTCAAGGACTCTCAATCTTCCTCCTAACAGAATCTGTGCAATTGAAGTCCACACACCATCTCAGAGGGAAAAATCTGTTAACTGTATGAGCACTTCCATTTGTCCTGTTACTAAGCAGCAACAGAACACAGCACCCGGCTGCAGCAGGTTGGCGAGAGCCCCCTGAGGGAAGGGCTACAGCACAGGTGAGCCCCCAAAGAAGCCTGAGAAGCCCTAGGCCCAAGGCCACAGGGCCAGCACGACAAGCAGGGGCAACCTCACATCACCTGAGGTCCAAATCCCTCCTCCCACGTGGCTGTGAGCAATCCTCTCTCTACCCCTAGTCAAGGCAGGAAGGACATAGTTTCCAAAGACCCATACACCTGGTTTTGAAATGTCCTTGGCTTAACCCAAAACCTCTTGTATGTGAAGGCCCTGTGGGTGCCTGTCCATCACATCATCCCAGCAGGTCAGGCTGGTCCTGAAGCTCTGAGCAGGTGGGGGGTCCGGAACTGCAGAACACCTATTTTTAAAAATGGGCATAAAAAACATGGAGGCGGGGAGGTGGGAGGCAAGAATCTGGTTGTATCTGAAACAAGCACAGTCACAAGCAGCCAAGGCACAAGGACTCGGCCAGGTTCAAGCACGGCCGGGATGCTTTCTTGCACCTGGGCTAGGGCAGCAATGTGGGCCGCTTTCCTGGCTCCCATCAACTAGGTCTGGGGCGCAGGACACACCCCCTGCCACCTACCACCTAAGCCGGATCCTCCAACCCTGCGCGTCCACCTGGACCCAAGGCTGCGGAAACGCCCTGACAGTCCGGCGCCTGTCTCGCCCCTCCTAATGCACACACCCCACCCCATCGCCTCTCGGGGTCCCGGCCCCTCCAGCTCCCGGCGGACTCTGTCACTACAACCATAACCTTCAACGCCTCTCGCCCTCAGCCCTTCGCAACTCGCCAGCCCACACCAGTGTCCCCGGCCCCTGCTCACAGCGCCGCGCTGGGCCCAGGTCCTGCAGGGAGCCCGCGCCGCCCTGACTCTCGGCGGCCCACCCTCCGGGGCCAGATCCACCCCTGCCCCGGGCCGGACCGCGCCGGCGCTCCTTTGGGCCTAGTCAAGGGCACCGCCTCCGCCCGGCCCTCACGCCGCCCGCGGCCCCTCAGCCATCCGCTCCGGTCCTCCGCGCGAGGCACTCACCCGAAGGTAACCGGGCGGCAGGGCAGGAGAAGGAGCAACCCAGAAGGCGCAGAGCGCGGCGGCTCCCCTCGCACCCAGCTTTATAGCCGCCCACCCGCCCGACTCCGGCACCGCCGAGAGGCGGTGTGAGGCGGGGCAGTGGCTCGAACAGCCAATCGCGGCCCGCAGTTTGGCCGGCAGTGCCCGCCCCCCAGCTCGATTTCTACCAATCAGAAGGAAGGTGGAGGCGGGCGCTCGCTAAGGTTTTCCCTCGTGGCTGGAAGGGCGGGAGAAGGGGCGGTGACAAAGTCCGGAGAGCAGAGGAAGTGGGGTGAGAGAGTGACGTCGAGTGGCCCGAGAACCGGCCTGCCAATGACAGAGCGGCGCGAGACGGCGAGAGCCAACGAGAGCGGAGTGAGAGGTTCTGCGGCCAATTGGAGCCGAGTAAGAGGAGACGGGGACCAATGGGGCCTCCGCGTCCCACCACTGGGGAGAGATGGTCCAGTGTGGGAGGCAAGTTGGTCCTCACTTGAGAGTCTGTCAGGTTGCCTAGCAACCACTGCAAGGCTTTACCTGTAAGATTTCTGAAACACTTGACTTGAATTCTACCTTAACGTTTTCTACTTTCCAGAGCACCAAGTGTGCCTGGCTTACAAATTGGGGCAGAATATGCCATTCAGAATTTATAAATCTGTTACTATTCTATTTGTAAATACCCAATATTGTCACCTCTATTCAAAACTACCTTGACTTTTTAAGAGACTGCTATTGGGACAGTTCTTCCTAAGACAAGATAGTTTGGGGTTAGACACCAACGAGGAGAGAAAGGGCTATTCCTGAGCAGGAAAGTTTGGTTCAGATTCTGGGATTTTTGCTGGCCCATCACTGAGGAAAGGGCTCGGTGGAGCCTTTCCCCACTGTTTCTTCTAAGCTTGATATGTGGTAGGTGCCAAATAAAAGGCTGTTGAAAGAAAAAGGAAGACACCCCATGTTTCTCAGTGTAGGGAATTCACAGGATAGGGACTGCCTAGCTACACCAGAAAACAGAGGGGAGCAATTCAACCTCAAGGAAATCACTGGAATATTATTTAGGAGACTCCAAAGGAGGATAATTAAGACTTTATATTAGACTCTGCCTCCTCTCCTCCTCAGATCAGGAAACCCTAACACTTAGCTTTGGTGGAGACCATGAGAATTGTTTGTATCTCTCACCCTCTGAGTTTGGAAGCTGTTGATACGGTGTTACAGATGAAGATATGCATCACATAGCTGCTGTTATGTGAAAATGTATCCACTATAGATACTAAGCTAGTAAGAGACATTCTCGACAGCAAAGCAGCAAAATGCATTGACAATGGAACCACTGTGAAGAGGTGACATTAAGTTATTTGGGAGAGAGGACCACTCGATAATGGTTTCCTCTCCACAATATTGCCCATGACGTTCATTCTGTTCCAGAATCAATGCCATTTCATACTTTCCTATAGTAACTAGGTGATAAAGGGAGAGATACAGCCTGATTGTGATCAACAGTAATTTGAGAGGGGAATCCAACATTCTTGGCATGTTAGAATGCATTGAAAGGCAGTTAAGGACAAAGAAAGGAACAGCAAATAGTTCCAACTTCAGGAGTACACAATAGGAAATGGTTAGTCATGAGGATGATCATATTGTACAACAGGAGACTCCCTCAAGGCACAGACTGTCTTTTTGATCAAATTAACCTTTAATTAAGCAAAGTGAGCATGGTCACTGATCATTGGGAAGCCAAGAAATGGATCATTTAATTAAAACACAGAACATCTGAATTTAATTTAAAAAAACAAGCCTCTGAGATTCTGTGAAATAGCAGAGAGATTATACTAGGCTCCACAAATATTAGGCATGGCCATGTAAATGAGGATAAAGTATACATATATTTATTTTGGAAGGGGCTGCAAGATTTTTGAGCCGCAATTGTACATAAGCATAGTGAAGTTCACCCAAGTTCACTCAATGTTTAGGGTTGTTGACAAAAAGGGGAGACTAACACTCCTATAGACCTGTCCCACTGCTGCCTTAGGAGCTCTGTGGGGGTATGGAGAGAGCATTCTTTTTTTAAATTTTTTTTTTTTTTTTGAGAGAGAGAGAAACACCAGACAGTTGCCTCTTGAATGAATAAACTGGGGATCAAACCCACAGCCTGGGTATGTGGCCTGACCAGGAATCCAACCAGCAACCTTTTGGTGCACAGGATGATGCTCAACCAACTGAGCCACACCAGCCAGGGTTGGAGAGAGCATTCTTGAAAGAGATTTACATACATCCCGGGGGAAGGGGGGGGGCATGGAAAAAATAGAGATTAGTGCCTACTTTAGGTCTGCAGATTTTTGAAAGAAAACTTGTTGTAATGGTTCCATAAGGAAAGTAAGGGTAAGCTGTAGTGCGTTCTTACAGTGCCTGGCAAGATTATGGGGGAACACCCCTGTCCTAGGACACCACAACCCTGAGGGAGTATGAAAACCCTCAGGGCGTCCCATGGCTCCATGGGCTCAGAGGACAAGAGGAGTCAGAGCTGTCGGCCTGCTGTGGACAGACCTCGCTATGGTTTTGCTCTGCCACCCCCATGGCTGTTTGCCTTTTGTCTTTGGGTTTATTTCCTCACAGTGTAACCCATCCCACTTTTACCATTGTTTCTGTAAATGATGACCTGTTAACTAATATGTGACTGCAGATAAACGGAATGTTTAAGAATGGTGGGGACTGGTATCCCAGTCGCAGACTCCGGGTCTGGCGGCCATGCAGTGGGGGCGGGGAAGGGCGCCCAGCGGGCCTCACATAGTGCACAGTGTTCAGGTGCTTCGTGGAGGTTGGCCGGGTGGCCTATGTCACCTTTGGGCCTCCTGTGGGGAAGCAGGTCACGGACATAGATGTTATCAATCAGGACAGGGCTTTCGTTGATGGACCTTGTACTCAAGTAAAGAGACAGGCTATGCCTTTCAAATGCCTGCAGCTCATGGGCTTAATCCTCAAGGTCCCACACAGTGCCTGCCAGAAGGATGTTTGACAAGCCTGGCAGAAGGCAGATACCAATACAAAATGGGCAGCCATGAGATGGGCCGAGAAGATTGAAGCCAGAGAAAAGAAAGCCAAGATGACAGATGTTGATCATTACAAAGTCATGAAGGCAAAGAAAACAAGGAACCTAATAATCAAGCTTAAAGTTAGCAAGCTTCAAAAGGCAGCTCTCCTGAAAGCTTCTCCCAAAAAAGGACCTGCTACTAAAGGTACAGGGGCAGCTGCAGCAGCTGCTGCTGCAAAGTTTTCAGCAAAAAAGGTCAACGCTGCAGGCAAGAAGGCTCCAGCCCAGAAGGTTCCTGCCCAGAAACCTGCAGGCCAGAAGGCAGCACCTCCAAAAGCTCCCAAGGGTCCGCAAGCTCCAGCTCAGAATGTACTTGCTCCCAAGGCATCTGGCAAGAAAGCATGAGAACACAGAGGCTGTTATAAAAGTAATAAAGGTTCCTTTTAATACGCTGGCAAAAAAGGAGAAAGAGAAGGAGGAGGAGGAGGAGGAGGAGGAGGAGGAGGAGGAGAAGGAGGAGGAGAATTATTATTATTATTATTATTATTATTATTATTATTATGGGGACTGACTTCAAAAGGAACAGACTCCAACCTTTGGCATTGGAGCTCTGGGAGACTGGCCAGACTTCAACCTTAAAAGCAGGATGACAAAAGGCAGGATGATGAAACCAAACCATCGCTGGCCTGGCTCTGTGAGACTATGGAAGCAGATTGTGCTGACTCCCACGCAGCACCCTCGACAGAGAGCCCACAACCCCCTTGTTCCGCCTTCCCCTTCCCTGGTCATAAAATCCTGCACTGAGATAGTAAGATGGTCTTTGAGACAAGAGTCCACCATCTTCTCAGGCTGCTGGCTCCGAAATAAACCGATTTTTCCTTCCACCAGCCCCTGTCTCTACAGTATTGGCTTTTGGCAGGCAGCCCACCCTGGCCTGTATCAACAGCACAAGATGGTTGCAACAGGCCTAAGTATCATGTTTTTAAAACAATAGTCAAAGGTTGGAAGGGGGAAAAGGGCATCTTTCTCTAAATCCCTTTGGAAGCGCAAAGACAACTTTTCCAGAAGGGCCCCCTGGACTTCTTGTAGCTGGTTGGGCCGAATTGTACCGTATGCCCATCCCTAAATCAATCATGATAGAGGTAGTACAATTAGTTGCAGCCTTTCCTAACACAAACCCGGATACTGTTCACACAGAAGGTTGAGCAAAGGGCTGAAGGACAGGCAGGAAATGTGTGCCAGCTGGAGCCCCCCGCTGTTCCCCTTGACCTGCCGCTTCCTACCAGGTGGCTTTGGGTGCCTGGAGGCTACACAGAGCTGGAGCCATATCACAGGACCCTTGGTACCAGGCTTGGGCTTATGACAGTACACTCCCTTTAAAATCTAATTGGTTGCTGGTTGATTTAATTTGAAATTTCCATTTACTGGTATATTAGCCAATACTGCTTTGGTTGCAAAGAACAGAAACCAACACAAAGTACTTTAATCACTTGGTTCACATAATGAAAAATCTAGTTGGTTTTGTTTGTTTGTTTATTTTTATTTTTATTGATGTTTAGAGAAGAAGGGAGAGGGAGAGAGAGATAAAAATATTAATGAGAGAGAACATTGATTGGCCGCCTCCTGCATGCCCTCCCACTGGGGATCGGGCCCACAACCTGGGCATGTGCCCTGACCGGGAATCGAACTGGCGACCTCTTGGTGCAGGGGTCAACGCTCAACCAGTGAGCCACACCAGCCAGGCTCTACTTGGTTTTTAAGGATAAATTGGATCCAAGAAATCAGTTGATGTCTTTTACTATTATTGTGCTGTCCATCTTACAAAAGTGTTGGCATTTTCCTCGGTGTTGGCATTTTCCTCAGAAAGGCTCCTTCCCTGCTTAAGATTCCTGTCCTACGAGGTTAGGAAACAAGACAGGCCAAGTCCTTGTCCCCATAGGGCTTACTTTCTAGTGGAGTGGTCTGCGGAAGAACACACTCCTGTGCATCTCCTCTACCTCCTTACCACAACCCTGCTTTTCTTCTAATACCAGATGTGGTGGTCGCAAGCTGGGTATCCTACAACTTAATTCTGACACTATCCACCAGGAGATAGCATCAGATCCTACAGGTTAAGGGCTCAGTCCTTTAAGGCTGCCCCCCACCCGAACCCACTGCGGATGCCAATCACAAGTCTAGGTTGCTACCTGTGCTACTGACCCACCAGCTATAAATTGGAGGTTCCCCAGACCCACTCCTCGGTTTCCATTCATTTGCTAGAGCAGCTCACCGAACTCAGGAAAATAGTTTCCTTACTAAATTACTGGCTTTTTACAAGAATCGTGAAGGATAGAAGCCAATAACCAGATGAAGAGATACAGAGGGTGAGGTCCAGAAGGGTCCCAAGAGCATCTGTCCCCATGGAGTTTGGACGTGCTACCCTCCCAGCAAATGGGTACGTGCTAGTTCACCCACTGGGACACTCTCCAGACCCTGTACTCTTAGGTTTTGGGGCAGGCGTCATTTCTTAGGCATGGTTGATCGAATCTTTGGACACTGGTGATTGGATTAACTCTATAGCCTCTCCCCCTTCCCCGAGTTCAGGAGTCAGGGGCTGGGAGTGGTACTGAAAGCTCCAACCCTCTAATCACTTGGTTGGTTCCCCTGGCAACCAGCCCCTCTCACCAGGTGCTATCCAAATCTCACTCTACTAAGTAAACTCAGGTGCTATTGGGAGAGGTTTGTTATGCATAACAAAAGATACCTTAATCACTCTTGTCACTTTGGAAATTCCAAGCGTTTAAGAACTCTGCCAGGAACAGGATGAAGACCAAAAACAGATTTCTTACTATAAATCACAATATCAAAGACAGGAAGGAGCCAGAGAAATATATTAATAAATTCATAAATAAATGTAAATGTTTTTATTTTATTATTTATTAATTTTAGAGGGTGAGGAAGGGAGAAGGAGAGAGAGATAGAAATGTCAGTGAGAGAGAACATTGACTGGCCGCCTCCTGCATGCCCCACACTGGGGACTGGGCACAATCTGGGCATGTGCCCTGACCAGGAATTGAACCGGTGACCTCCTGGGCATGGGTTGATGCACAACCACTGAGCCACACCGGCCGGGCTTAGATAGAATATTATTAAGAAAATAAAATAGGGCAATAGGATATAATATTATTGACTGAGAGGATGAGGATGATACATGAGGTAGAGAGGAAAACATTCATTTCCAGTGACAGTTGAGCTGAAAAATCAGTGATTAGAAGGATCCAGCCACATGCAGCTTTGGGTGTTCCAGAAAGAGCAGCAAGTAACACAAATGGACTTGATGAGTATTATACTGAGTGAAACAAGTCAGACAGAGAAAGACAGTACCATATAATTCACTTATATGTGGAATCTAAAACACACAATAAATGAACAACAACAACAACAACAAAAACAGAAACAAACTCAGATACAGAGGACTAATTGATGGTTGCCAGATGGGAGGGGGATTGGGGAGATGGGTTGAAAAGGTAAAAGGGATTAAGAATTACAAACTATGCCCTGGCCTGTTTGGCTCAGCGGTTAGAGCGTCGGCCTGCGGTCCAGAGAGACCCGGGTTCGGTTCCCTCTAAGGGCACGTACTTCGGTTGCAGTTTGTCCCCAGCCCTGGTTGGTCATGCGGGTGGCAGCCACTCGATGTGTCCCTTCACGTCGATGTTTCTCTCTCTCTCTCTCCCTTCCTCTCTCTCCCTCCCACTCTGTACAAAAAATGGAAAAATATCCTCGAGTAAGGATAAAAAAAAATAATAATAATTACAAACTATGAGTTATAAAGATAGTCATGAGGACCTGGCCTGTTTGGCTCAGCGGTTAGAGCATCGGCCTGCAGACCAAAGAGTTGCGGATTCGAATCCGATCAAGGGCACCTACCTGGGTTGCAATTCAACACTGGCCCTTGTTGGGGTTGTGAGGGAGGCAATCAATTAATGTGTCTCTCTCACATCAGTGTTTCTCTCTTTCCCTTCCTCCCACTCTATCTGAAAATCAATGGAAAAATATCCTTGGGTTAGGATTTTTTAAAACAATAGTCATGAGGATGTAAAGTACAGGGACTATAGTTAATAATATTGTAATAGCTATGTGTGGTGCTAGGTGGGTACTGGAGCTATTGAGGGGATCGCTTTGTAGAATATATGATTGTCTAACCACTGTGCTGTACACCTGAAAGTAATGCAAAATAATAATGAATGCCCACTGTAATTAGAAAAAGAGGGAGAGAGAGGGAAAAAAAAGAAAAAGAAAGAAAGAAAGAAAGAAACAGAAAGAAAAAAAGAGAAACAGAAAGAAAAAAAGAGAAACAGAAAGAAAGAAAGAGTAAGATAGAGAAAGAAAGAGCAAGTACAAAGGTTCTGAGACAGAAGTAAACACCACCTGTTTGAAGAAGGGGCAAAAGGCAAGAATGACTGAGTTAAGTTTTAAGAACGAATAGGAATTAGCCAGACCCTGGTTGGGGTCATGTGGTGGCAACCAATCGACGTATCTCTCACATCGATGTTTCTCTTTCCCTCTCTTTCTCTCTCTCTCTCCCTCCTACTCTGTCTGAAGATAAATGTTAAAAACAAAACAAAACAAAACAAAAAACACCCTCGAATGAGGATTTAAATGAATAATTAAATGAACTTTCCAGAACAGTTTCCCCAGAGCAGGCAAAGGGTGAATTTGGAGGTGAGGTGCAACAAGATGCCATACGGAGATAATGATTTGAATGCATTTCACAATGAGGTCAAGTCGATGCATTTTCTGACTCTCAACTGCTTTGAAAACCCAATACTGACTGTAGGGACTACCTGTGTTTATGGAAAAGCATCTGGGAATTTGGAGTTCCCGTGCATTCTCTGTTGTTTCCTGTGAGCGAGCACTGAGGTTTTTCTTCCCTTCAGATAATTGGTTATTTATTCGGATGGCACTGCTAGGTATGCCAGGTTTTTATCACTCCTTCCTTTCCTTCCTAACAAACGTCTGCTCCTGTTGTCTCTTGTTCTAGGCTTTTTATCTTTATGAATTTATGGCTTTTGAGAAAATCTATGTATGATCATTTCAGTCAGTTTTTACTAGGAAGAAGAGGACAATATATATTTAACTCATATGGGGGGAAAAGGAAGGAGTTCTATGGAAAGTAACCTCACAGGGGTGACCTGATTATAAATTTCTAACTGGGCAGATCATGGGGGGTAGTCACGCCTCAGGCCTATAACTTTTTTTTGGAGGGGGGGGTAATTTTTATTGAATTTATTGGAGTGACATTGGTTAATAAAATTATATAGGTTTCGCCCTGGCCGGTTTGGCTCAGCGGTTAGAGCGTCGGCCTGCGGTCTGGAGAGGCCCGGGTTCGGTTCCCGCTAAGGGCGCGTACTTCGGTTGCAGTTTGTCCCCGGCCCTGGTTGGTCGTGCGGGTGGCAGCCACTCGATGTGTCCCTTCACATCGATGTTTCTGTCTGTCTCTCCCTTCCTCTCTCTCCCTCCCACTCTATCTGTACAAAAAATGGAAAAATATCCTCGGGTGAGGATAAAAAAAAATAATAATAATAATTATATAGGTTTCACCCAGCTGGTGTGGCTCAGTGGATGAGCGTTGACCCATACACCAAGAGGTCGCCAGTTTGATTCCCAGTCAAGGCATATGCCCCAGTGGGGGGCATGCAGGAGGCGGCCAATTGATGTTCTCTCTCATCGATGTTTCTATCTCTCTCTCTACTTCTCCCTTCCTCTTTCCCTAAAATCAATAAAGAAAAAAAGTTTTTTTAATTATATAGGTTTCAGGTACACCATCTGTATATTGCATTGTGTGTTCACAACCCCAAGTAGAGTCTCCTTCCATCACCATTTATTTCTCCTTTACCTTCTTCTACCCTCCCCCCACCCCTCCCCCTCTGGTAGTCACCATGCTGTTGTCTGTGAGGCCCATAACTTTTTTAGTAAAAGGTTTATCTATGTTTTAAGCAAACCCTATTTATTGTTTCTGTGCATCTAGGTTAACATAACTTTGAAATAAGAAACAAGTTGTAACAACCCTCAAGTTATCATCTTGATAACTGTCCTGTAATCCAGTCCCCTCCCTGCTTGCTCCCACCTCGGGGTAACCTCATGTTCCCTCCAGTTTCACATGCATCAGAGGAACTGCACAACCCTCATTCCCCGGAGCCTCCGAGAGCTTGTGCCAGCCTGTTCCCAGTGTGGCTCAGATAAGCGCTCATCCCAGTTCTCTACATGTTTGGACATTTATCTTCACTCAGAGGTCTTTGCCCTGGTTCCAGTGGCTGCTCCGCTGAAGGAGCGGGCCCGCCAGCGTCACCCCCGGCAGGTGTTACCCGTCCGTGCTGCGCAGGCTCCCGGGGGCCTCCGGCAGCCCCACCTAGACGGAGGGCAGGAGGTCCCCTCCCCCCAGAGAGTCTCCTCGAGAGATTCTCCCTCTTCTTTCAGCTCGCCAAGACCCTTTGTATCAGTCAGGGTTCAACGAGAGAAACAGAACAATGGGAAAGCTATACATTATGGGACTGATTGCAAGGAAGGGACTTACATGACTCTGGAGGCGAGCCCACACGTGAAGCCAGCAGGAGGGGTGGCCGGAAGCTGCACTCACAGGTAGGATTCCTTGTTCAGACGGGCCTCAGCTCCGCTCTGGAAGCTTCCACCTGACTGCGCCAGGCCCCCCCGTGATGTAGACATCTCCCGTCGTCAACTGACTTGATTTTAATTACAAAATACCTTCTCGGCACCACCTAGGTTACTGTTTGCTTGAATAAAAACTGTAGTTTAGCGAAGTTGACACATAAAACTGACCATCACACCCTTAGTGTGGGTTGAATGTTTTCAGAATTGTGAGACCCAGGCTTGGGCATTTCCTTTGAACAGCTACATCTTATTCCAGCACTGACTTTGGAATTTTCTATCTATGATACCAATGTAATTTCCTTGTGTATCATCTTGATCCTCAGCATCAGAGAACAGTTCAGACTAATGAGCCTCTTAGTTGTGGTTTCCTGAATCTCCCTGCCTCACCCTCAGTTTGTAGCATAAGTTTCTTCTCAGGACCTCTCTTGGCCTCCCTGGTTCGTAAGCTGGCACCCAAGTTGTTGTTTTGTTGTTAGTTTGTTTGTTTATTGATTTTTTTCAAGAGAGAGGGAGGGAGAAGGATAGAGGGAAGCATCGATGAGAAACATCAATTGGCTGCCTCCTGCACGCCCCCTACTGGGGATCAAACCCACAACCCAGGCATGTGCCCTGACCGGGAATCGAACCCGGACCTCTCAGTCCACGGGACAACCCTCAATCCACCGAGCCATACTGGCCGGGCTGGCTGCCAAGTTTCGCCGTGATGGCTTTACTCTGATGCACGTCCCGTTCCTCCTGGCTCACACATGTAAACTGGCTGTGGTAAGACGGGAATTGGATGGGGTAAGCCCCATATTCTTACAGAACACTCCAGGTTCCCCATCTGTTTCTGCTTCATTCAAGGAGAATGCCTTCCTCCCGTCTGTCTCATGTTCTGTCTCCAAGCCACGTAATTCCTCCATCGTTATTACCAACGGCACAGACTGAGCATCCCTCAGTGCTTACAGAATTAATACCAAAGCCACAGTCATTGAAAGCCCTCCGTGATATTATTCTGGTCTATTGTAGAATTTTCTCACCAAACCAGGTGATTTGCTCGTCCTCACATTCAATCTGTACTTTCTGTGGATGAAAAAGGGAGTACTGTAATAAATCATAAATTTCTACCTGGGCAGGTCATGGTGGTAGTCACACCCAAGACCTTTCTTTAGTGAAAGTTCTTTAAGCCAGCCCTGTCTATTGTTCCTTTACATCTAGGTTAACACACCTTTGAGATGCCAGAAGAGATTTCCTTTCAAAGGCATCACCGCCCTCAAGAGAGCACAGAACCTTAACCATCTATCATCCAATTCCCACGTTACTTTCTCTCACCTCCATGTAATCTTTGTCGTCCCTCCTTAATTCTGATTTCATAAAAGAAATTGCGAACTGTTATTCTCTGGAGCATTTGTGATCTTGCTTCCTGATGTATGTTGTCAGTTTGAGCTCACACTCTTATAAAACTTCTCTACGGGTCTGGATTCTTATGTCAATGTTTCCCACATTTCTGACTTGGATTGTGCTCTTCTTCTGTCTAGAATGTCTTGCCCTCCTCATCTCCACCCAGCAGAATCTCACCCACCCTTTAAAGTCCACCACACAGGACACTGTAAGTGTGCAGAAACTCCATGGTTTAAACATGACCCTTTCTCCTTTCTGTCTGTCCACTCTCTTCCTTTATCGTTAAGTCCTTAGGACATCAGATTCTGATCAGCATCAAACTATCTTAAGAAGAAAGCCTCCAGTCTGTTGACCACTGAAAGAGAGTTTCAGTCAAGCTGAAGATAACATCTTGACTTGACTTGTGTTTCAGCCCCAGGCCCATGAAAGCTGAATCGTACTTCACAAAACCAGACAGACCGATGATGCGTGGCTGACATCGGGACCTAACACAGTTGTTGCGTTCAAAAAGATCGGAGACACTAAATAATGCTAATCAATCAGTGACTAGTTTCAATGCTGTTATCTAATCTTTAAGGTTTGTTTACAATGGAAACACAATGGGCTTCATGAACCTTTGAGACAGTTCCAAGAATTTATTTCAGAAACTGCTTGCAGTTCCTTAATCTGCATGTCTCGATTGCAAGATCACATAGGAAACTTGTCCTTGGCTGTTCTTAGGATCCATCACACGGTGATCACCTAGTCCCTACCCTGGCCCCAACCAATCAGGGGAGCCCTCAACCCTAAGTCTCTTCATCACCATGATTAGTGATTTCCCCCCTACATAACCCATCCCCTGGAAGCCATGGGGGAGCCAAGTCTTTGACATGAGCTCACCCGTGTCCCTGGGCTTGGTGTCATTTCCTCAACTAATAAACCCTTTCTCTCTTGGCTGCAAACTCCTACTGATGCTTGATTGGGCTTTGATGTCCGCAGGCAAATGGACCCCTTTTGTCTGGTAACAATCTCCCTTCCTTGAGTCCTTTCTAGATATCCTTTACCGTATGTCAGATCTCCGCCTCACAACCCCAAACTCTTATGGAACATTCATTACTCCTGCTTACATTATAGTCACCTCCATGTTGGTGTTACTCCCCTTCCATGCCCAGATAGGAAGCTCCTGGGGACAGAAACTGCTCTGGCTCATGCTTCTATGGTCTCCAGTATCTAGCACCATGCTTTGCCCCAAACATACCCTTAATAACTGTTTTCTAAAATGAATGTATTTGATCTGGGTGTTCTGCAAGTGTCGTGAAAGAGCTGCATGATGCTCTCTGCGTCAGGAACTTGGCTTTGAGCTTACCCTTGGGAACCTCCCTTGCTCTGGCCCTCATTCTCTCCACTTTAAACCGAGAGGTTTGGGCCAGATGATGTTCAGAGTTGCTGTCGAGTTCTTCAGTTCTAGGTTTCGTTGAACGCCTCAAATGAGCACGCTGCTTTGTTTTCTCAGTTCCTCAAAGAACTGATCTTTGGTCGAGAAGAAAGACACGCTATTCCAGGTGCCAAAGTTTGAGTTGCTCAGATGCTGGTGCGCTGACAGACCCGACCTGTCCTATCTTGCCCTGCTTGGGGCTGCATGCCACCCAAAGTGCACCCTGGTCACAGGTACTAGGATGACAGCAGGTGACATGGGAACAAATGAAAGGCAAGAAGAGAGACTGATGCCTTTCCTCAAAGAAGGGGACTTTCTAAGCCTTAAGGAAAGAGAAGAAAGATACATTAATGAGTGAAATCACCTCGACGCCACTCCTGATAGGGCTGACAGGAAAGCCCTGAAGAGCTACTGCCACCGAGCTTCAGCTATGGCATTGGGAACGCAGGCGTAGTGGCAAGTGGAACAGAGTGGAAAAAACAAAACAAATCAGAAACATTGTGAAGCTTCTCAGATCCTCTCCTCGTTTCAGAGAGTTGTAGCTATACTTGATCTTGTTCTCTCTCTTAACTTCTCCCCACCTAGGTCTCAGAGGTTCTTAAGGTTTAAAAAAAAAAATTATCAGATAGAGCAGGAGGGAGAGAGGGAGAAAGAGAGAGAAATATCCATGTGAGAAACACACATCGAGTGGCTGCCACCCACACGACCCCAACCAGGGTGGGGGACACACTGCAATCAAGGTACGTGCCCTTAGTGGGAACCGAACGCCGGCTGATGCTCTTACCACCGAGCAAAACCAGCTAGGGCGGTTCTTATGGTTTTTTTCTGACATTTTCTAACTTCTCCCCAGTCCAATTCAAATCAATAAAACAGAAGCTATCTCCACGCTGTGAAACAAATAACACGCGTGCCTCAAAGACAGGGACACATTATTTGGGTGCTCAGTGGAGACATCTTGTAATCCCACCACCCAAATGGTCAGCTTTTCCCTTTCTTCAATGTGACATCCCAGGGCCCAAGGGCACTGTCCCAACTGTGCTCAGGGACTGGCGATTTCTGTGCGTTTGCTCTGGCCTTAGTGCTGCCTCGGCCGCCCAGGACCCGCACGGAGTTGCTGCTGGGAGGGGCACAGGCGTCCTCTGTCCTGTCAGTGACAGCCCCAGGGTCACCGCTCAGGCTGTGTGATCACACTGCAGCCCTTGGCTGTTTCCTCTGACCTGGAGGCACAGCCTTCCCTGCCTCTCCAGGGCCCGGGCCAGGCTGCTGTCATGTCTCACGGGCGTGAGTGCTGGAACCAGAGCGTGACGGTCACAGCGGAGAGAACCCACCCCCTCCACGCCTGCTTTCCCCGCGACCAGCCCAGCACACGGTCCGACACGGACTCCTAGCTCTGAGCCCCGCGTGGGTGGCAGCGCGGTGCTCTCTGTTCGGGCTGCACAGCATCCTGTATATGTTTGTTTGTTTGTTTGTTTTCAGAGAAAGAGGAAGGGAGAGAGAGAGAAATATCAACGTGGGCACCACCGACTGGCTGCCTCCCATACTCGCCCTGACCTGGGATTGAACCGGCGACATTTTGGTGCAGGGGACAACGCCCAACCAACTGAGCCACACCAGCCAGGCCGCAGCAACCTTTTCTCTTAAATGACTTACACCACCAATATAGCCTGGCCGGTGTGGCTCAGTGGTTGAGCATCGATCCCTGCACCAACAGGTCACTGGTTTCCTGTCAGGGCACATGCCAGGTGGGGGGGCCAGGTCCCAGTGGGGGGCAGCCAGGAGGCGGCCAATCGATCTCTCCTCAATGTTTCTATCTGTCCTCTCCCTCTTCCGTCCTCTCTGTCTGAAATCAGTAAAGGAAAAAAACACCAACTTATTATCTGAAAGCTCTGGAGGTCCGAAGTCTGAAAGGAGTCTCGCTGGGCTCAACTCGAGGTGTCAGTAGGTCCTTTTGGAGCCTCCAGGGGACCGTTGTTTCCTTGCCCCGTCGGCTTCCGGAGGCTTCCCATGTCCACGGGCTTGTAGCATCTTTCTTCCTCGGCTTCGGAACCGCACCGACGGGTCGAGTTCGTCTCCCAGCACATCACAGTCCTTCCGAGACACAGATTATTCTTCTGCGTCGTATCTCCTCAGACCCCACGAGGATCTTTTGAACCAGGTTTCATCCTCTCCATGTGCAGGGAAACAAGCCAACATTGTGGACAAGGCTCTTGGTGACGGGCTGTCTGACCAAGCAACCCGTGCTTCCTACCACCGACGCTGCACGGGCAGGAAATAACGTCAACATCAGCTGTCAAAACAATACTCGTTTCATCAAGCGGCATTCTGGAGAAATTCCTTTGAATAAGAAACTCTCCCGATTCATTTAAAATTGATTTCAATTTATTTATTTATTTATTATTAATTTTTTTATCCTCACCCAAGGACATTTTTCCATTTTTGTTCAGATAGAGTGGGAGGGAGAGAGAGAGAGAGAAACATCAACATGAAAGGAACACATTGACTGGCTGCCTCCCGCACGACCCGAACAGGGCCTGGGTGAACCGCAACCGAGGTACATGCCCTTGACCCGAATCGAACCCTCAACTCACTGGTCCGCGGGCCGACGCTCTAACCGCTGAGCCAAACTGGCTAGGGCTTGATTTCAATTTATAAAAATAAATGGAATACTGAGAGTTTTCAGGAATGTCTAACTTATAAAAAAACAGTTTCATGTACAGTTTCAAATGTGTGTGTGTGTTATTTTTTAAACAATAATGATTGGTTTTTCTTAGAGAGAGAGAAGGGAGGGGGAGAGAGAAAAACCTGGGTGTGAGCGTGAAACATCCATTAGCTGCCCTGAACCAGGAATCGAGCCCACAACTCTGGCGCGTACCCAGACCAGGAGTTGAACTGGCAACCATTTGGTGCACGGGACAACACCCAACTGAGCCACACTGGCCAGGGTGGGATGTGTGTTTTTATTTATTATTGTTATTTTTTATCCTCACCTGAGGACATTTTTCCATTTTTTGTTCAGATAGAGTGGGAGGAAGAGAGAGGAAGGGAAGGACAGAAACATTGTCGTGAAAGGGACACATCGAGTGGCTGCCACCCGCACAACCCGGGCCGGGGACAAACTGCAACCGAGGTACGTGCCCTTAGCGGGAACTGAACCCGGGTCTCTCTGGACTGCAGGCCGACACTCTAACCATTGAGCCACACTGGCCAGGGCGGGATGTGCGTTTTTAAACAACAGTTGCTAATGCCACGAAAACTCATGCTAGGCTGGTGACACTAGCGTTTTCTTTGGATTAGTTATATAGCTGTCATTGGGAGCGTATCAGCTCCATGCACTGCTCTAGCACCTCTGATTTCCCCACCTGAAATATGTGGAATTTAGCCTGGTTTGAATGTTTACTTTGAGAAACTAGAATTGCCAAGTTTCTCTTTTTACCCCTAGAAAGTAACTTGAGCCCATTTTGGATTAAGAAGCGATTTCTAACCTAAAAGAAATGCTGTGGTTTACTGAGGGTCACCCCCGGTACAAGGAGCCTTGTCCAACATGTCCCTTCAGGGAATCAGGCCTGGCGATCACCACCTGAGATCTACCTGCTTCACCTCCCTGAAACACTACCTTATGCTCCGCTGGCTTGCGGTGTAAACACAGTTACACTTTTTTTCTTTTCCCAAGCAATTGATTGCAAATCAATTTACCTTTATTCACAAAAACAGACTATTTTCTCCTCAACTCCCCTCTGTCTCCTCCACCCAAAGAGTCTAAGAATTCCGTCCCTAGCTTTCCGAACACCAGCTGGAGAGAGAGACTTGTGTCTACCAGCTGTTGCCGTGCTTCCTGCCACGGGGTGTTGTTACTGAATTCCAGATTCCGTGTTCTTGTTTAGCAACGTTTATGCTCAAATATCCACTGTGCACCTTCTATGTACCAGATGCGGGGCCTGCCGGAGACTTTCCCTGGATTGTCCAGAGGAAGGGTCCAGAGGATGATGCCTTATGGAGCCAGGGCCACAGGCCAGCCTAGGGAGGTGCTCCATGGCGGGTTCCACGGATGCAGCCCTCCTGGGCCACACGCAGGCTCATACTATACCTAAGTGGCAGGGTCTTGAGAGGTTTGGCTGCCGAACACACTCCGAGGTAGAAAGAATCCACCTTCATGCCCTGCACGAAGGCCCTGCTGTCAAGCCTGAGTCCTCAGCTGCGAGAGCCCTGCCCTTCAGGGGGTTCCCCGCGGTGGCAGTGGGCGCCTTGCCCGCAGCGCCTCCGAAGGTTGCCCAGACGGTGTTCCTGACTCCCGCTTCAGCAGTTCAGGCCAGTGCCGGGCCCTTTCCCACATGCTCTGGCCTCCTTGTGCAAATCGTACACTTCTTCCCCAGAATTTTGCACAGATCCGTGAAAGAAACTGCTGCTAAGGCACAGAAGGGGAGAGAGATCGTACTGCGACCTTTGTCTTTGCCCACCAACCTCACATTTATGCAGCAAATGGAAGCCACTCAAGAAACCTTTCACAGAACAACTGAGACTAACGGATCACCCTTCCAAGGTGACCTCCTGTCTCTGCTGAGAACAGAAAGAGGCTGAGATCATTGAAACAATAACAGCCCTACTTCACTGGCTTCATCTTTGGGGACACCGAGGGGGATGAAACTTTCTCTGCTCAACTCCAGAGAACTCTTACTTATAGGCTTGGTTTTCTAATATACATTGTGATATCTTTTACTGAGATATAACTGACATATAACATTGTAAAAGTTTTAGGTGTACAACATAGTGATTTGATACATGTATACATTACACAATGACCACCACAATAGTTTACTTAACATCTATCACCACACATAGTTACCAATGTTTTTGTGTGATGAGAACTTTTAAGATCTGCTTTCTTAGCAACTTTCAAATATGCAATACGGTTTTGTTAACTATAGTCACCACGCTGTACATTAGATCCCATGACAGTTACTTGAGAACTGGAAATTTGTGCCTGTTGACCACGGTCACCCATTTCACCCACCTCCCAAGCCCCACGTCTGGCAACCATCAGTCAGTTCTGTGTATCAATGAGTCTGTTTCTGTTTTGTTTATCTGTGTGTATTGTTTGTGAGATTCCACATATACATGGAATATAAGTGAGAGCATACGGTTTTATCTTTCTCTGACTGACTTATTTCACTTAACATAATACCCTCTAAGTCCATCCATGCTGTCGCAAATGGTAAGATTTCATTCTTTTTTTTTTTATGGCCAAGTAATACTCCATTGTATTTATGCACGACAGCTGTTTTATCCACTCAGCTCCTGATACCATCCAAATCTTCAAATCACTAACCAGAACTGACAATGACGTAAAGGAAGTTAAGCGGTACAAATAAGGTAGACGGGGGAAGACTGGCCCCCCAGTGTTCATGGCTCCTTTGTGTCTGGTCCTGTTCCCTCATCCATGTATTTGTGGGCTACGTCCATACTGTTGCATGAGTCATAGATTGTCTTTTGTCATTGATGGATAGTATTTCATTTTATGAACATAACATTTTAAATCTATCTATTCTACTGTTGATGGGCATCACAGTAGTTCCCTAGGAACATTCTTTTTTCTTATTTACTTATTTATTTTTCACCTATCACCTCACCATCCTCCCCTTGCTAAACATCAGCTTGTTTTCTATATCTAAGGATCTGTTTTTGTTTTGTTTTGTTTGTAGGTTCCACATAGAAGTGAAATCACACAGTTTTTGTTTTTCTCTGTCTGAACATTCCTTTTTAAAAATACGTTTTTATTGATTTTAGTGAAAGGAAGGGAGAGGGAGAAAGAGAAACACTGATGAGAGAGAAACATCCATTGGCTGCCTCCTGCACGGCCCTGCTGGGGATGGAGCCTGCAGCCCGGGCACGTGCCCTGACCGGAATCGAACTGAAGACCTTTCAGTGTACAGGATGATGCTCACCCAACTGAGAAACACCAACCAAGGCTGTCTGGCATTCTTATACATGTTTTGGTGAACATATTTGTTTAGCTAGATATGACTTAAGCGTGGAATTTTGGGGTCATTGTGTAGTTTATGGCCTTAGTAGATACTACTAGGCAGTTTTCCAAAGTGACTTTATTAATTTGCACCCCCTCCAGCATGCATAAGAGTTCTAGTTGCTTCACATGTTCCCTGGCACTTGGCATTTTTATCGTTTACGTTTTACCCATTTGGGCAGGGCTGGGGTAACTCAGAAGGTAGAGAATCAAACAAAGGGTCATCTCTTTTCTCCATACTTTATGATCCCTAAAACCACATGACCCCCATTTCTTCCCAAACCATGGTTGTCTTGCAGATTGTACAATTTGCCTTCACTGGGACCTGGGTTTAGCAAAGTCTATCTGTCAGAAAATATTTTTCCCCCACCTCCTCTGCAAAGAGGTTCTTTAACTCACAGATACAGATAAAGAGAAATCGAGATAAAGTCCATTTATGGATAGGCTGATGTCAGAGCTGTGGGAGAGAGGTGAAAGAACATAAAATCTCTGAGCTTAAGAAAAACGAGAAGACACGGGAGCCAGTCACCTGGGTTTATTTAACGGACTCTCCCAGGCCAGGTCTGGGCAGAATGTAACCCTTAGTATCGTCCTGACTCTGCAGTAGAGGGTAGTCCTTACAGGAGTGCACGGCCGCTCTGTGGTGTCTCGTTTCCATGGTAGTTGGCTGAATCAGAGGTCAACCACATATGTTTTATCAGCAAATCTTTATTGAGTGCCTCCTGTGTGCTAAGTAAGCCCTGGATGAAGGGAGGAGATGCTTAGTGTTTCGGTAGTTTACACAGAGGTAGAATGGCAACAAGATGGAGAGGCTACGATATGCCAATGAACCAAATTATGTCAGTGAATCGTGAGGAAGAGCACAGTCGCAGCAGGTGGGCTCAGATGGGATGAGCTTGGAGTGCTCTTAAATTTACCAGAGGGAAAGCATGGCTTTGTCATTATTTTTAAAATGCTATAGTTGCCCCGGCTGGTGTGCCTCAGTTGCTTGGAACATCGTCCCATGCACCAAAGGGTCAATAGTTTGATCCTGGTCAGGGCACATATCCAGGTTGTGGGTTTGATCCCCAGTTGGGGCACTTACAGGAAGCAATCGATAGATGTTTCTCTCTTGCACTGATGTTTCTCTCTCTCTCTCTCTCTCTCTCTCTCTCTCTCTCTCTCTCTCTCTCTTTCTCTCTCTCCACCTCTCCCTGTCCCTGTCCCTCTCCTATCCTTTCTCTAAAAATCAATAGAAACTCACTGGCCAGTTTGGCTCAGTGGTTAGAGCGTCGGCCTGTGGTCCGGAGAGACCCGGGTTTGGTTCCCGCTACGGGCACGCACGTACTTCGGTTGCAGTTTGTCCCCTGCCCTGGTTGGTCGTGCGGGTGGCAGCCACTCGATGTGTCCCTTCACGTTGATGTTTCTCTCTCTCTCCCCTTCCTCTCTCTCCCTCCCACTCTATCTGTACAAAAAAAAAAAGGAAAAATATCCTCGGGTGAGGATAAAAAAAAAAAATCAATAGAAACATATCCTTGGGTGAAGATTTTAAAACATTTTTTAGCCTGGCCAGTATGGCTCAGTGATTGAGCGTTGACCCATGCACCAAGAGGTCACCAGTTCGATTCCCAGTCAGGGCACATGCCCAGGTTGTGGGCCCAATTCCCAGTGGGGGGCATGCAGGAGGCGGCCAATTGATGTTCTCTCTCATTGATGTTTCTATCTCTCTCTCCCTCTCCCTTCCTCTCTCTCTGAGATCAATAAAGAAAAAAAAAATTGTTTAAAATAAATAAATAAAAACATTATAAGGCTATAATTGTCAAAAGAGGCTATAATTGTCAAAAGAGTATCAAATTGGTTGTGTAAACTGTAAAATATATGTCGTCGTTCTACTTGTTCAGTGATAATATACAAACTCAGGTCTCCCAGGGGGTAGTTAATACTACTCCTGGGCAGTCTCTGCCGGCCTCCCTGTGTGTGCCAGCGAGACCCACGGAGGGAGGGAGGGCGGGCTTGGGTTCTCTGCTACTAACCCGTGTGGACTGAATGGCGCGTGGGTGTCTAACGGAAAATCCACATTCTCCACGACCCAAGAGCCTTTTCCACTGGGGTTAAATCGACCGCGGCAGCAGTCCTTTCATCTAAAGGGGGGACTATAACACTCACCCCACGCAGAGTGGCCAGCGCGCAGCGGCGGGCCTTCCCCTCGGAGACGAGAGCGTGACGTGCTGGCAGAGGGGGCGCTGACAGGTGCTAGATATTGGAAGCAGGCGTTTGGCAGAGTGGACGGCACAGCCCCCAGCAGCAGAGGCGGTGAGAACTCTGTTACGTGCCAACCTTAGAACTACGAGCAGCTTCACGTGCACACATGGAGAAGTCTCTGCAGTTGAAAGAGGAGCCCTGCCCTGGCCGGTTCTGTTCAGCAGCTGCAGCGTTGGCCTTGGACCAAGGGCACGGACCTCGGTTGCCGCTCGTCCCCGGCCCTGGTGGGGGTCATGCGGGAGGCAACCAATCGCCGTGTCTCTCTCACATCGATGTTCCCCTCTCTCTCCCCCTCCCTCCCTCGCTCTCACTCTGTCTGAAAATAAATAAAAAAATATTTTCGGGTGAAAATTAGAAAAAGAAAAGAGGTAGCTCAAGTGAATGGTGGACAAAGCTAAGAAGAGCAGCATAATAACCTGGATGCCTGGCCATACTTGAGAAGGAAATAAATATCCAAGCCACACGAATAATGTAGAAACTAGTTGTGGTTCATCAGGCTTAAGTTGCCTGACTAGTGAGTTATATGAAATTCACTGTTAGAAAAGGGTGCGACACTCCGCCACGACGTGGCCGGCAGAGAACACACCTACATAGCCAGGACGGAAAGAGTGCTGTGGATCGGTTGTGTTAATTTTCTAGGGCCGCACAACAAAGTACCACAAACAGTCACTTAAAGCAGCACCTGCTTCCTAGCGCACAGTCTGTGAGTTGGAAGTCCACACGTGGTGTGGCTGGGTTCTCTGCTTTGGGTCTCACGAGGCTGAGATCAAGATACTGGCCAGGCTACTTTCACTCTGGAGGCTCTGTGGGAAGAATCTGCTCCAAGCTCATTCTTGTTCCTGGCTGAATTCAGTTCCTTATGGTTGTAGGACTAAGGTCCCTGTTTCCCTGCTTTCGGTCAGCGGGGGGTGACTCCTAGCTCTGAGGCTACCTGCACTGGGGGCATTTGGCCCTGGGCCTTCTCCATCTTTGAAGTCAGCAAAGGCATGTGAAATCCTTCTCATGTTCCGAACCTCTCTGACTTACCCTGCCCGTCCTCTAGTCACAGACTTAAAGGGCTGCAACCTAGATAATCTATGATTACATCTCTCCGACCTAGACACTCCTTACCTTAAGGTCAACCGATCTTTGATCTTAATTACATCTGCAAAATGCCTTCATTGTTACACCTACATTAGTGTTTAGAAGAAGGTGTGTGCACACCAGGAAAGAGACTTTGTGGGGGAGAGTTTCATTTGTGAATTTTTCCAACTCCATTGGTTTTCAATTTTTGAATCTACCTTAAACTCTAGACCAGTGCTTCTCAGCTAGGAGCAGGAGTGGCTTTGCTCCCCTCTCCCAGGAACATTGGACAGTATCTCGAGACATTTTTGGATGTCATCCAGTGGGGAGAGGCCAGAGGTATTGCTAATCCACCTACAAATGTCAAGGAGAATCTCCAGCCCGTGGTGCCGGTAATGCCAGGGTTGAGAAATTCTGCCTTAAACAAAGCATGGAAGACAAGTATTATCACAGTAAAGAAGTATAGTCATCAACCCCAGCCATGTAAATGTAAAAGCATGGCTGATGTGACACAGGATGGGAGGATGGGAGGAAAAGGGAGGAGGTGTGGAGGGTTGTCTACATCTTCCATAAATAGACCGAGATTCTGGGATTAATGGACCAATGAATGGGAAGGTGAGTATTCCAAGTTACAAAGATAAAGATAAATAGTAGCAATAAAACTATCAAGATGAAGAGGGAGAAGGGAAAGATGTTAAGGAGTTGTAAGGAGACGATAGATATTTCCTAAAATTAATAAACAACAAAAATGACACTTTGAGCACTTCATTTGAAATTATGGAAGTGACCACTGATGAGGTTCAGAACATGCTACCCCAAAATTATGGCACCTTGGCAAATTGAAGATATAAGATGAAAGAGTTTAAGGAAACAGCAGAAGCAGGAAGGTCACTCTGATCGTCCCCTCCCCATTCCCCGGAAACAGATCATAAAACCCTCAGGTAGAGGTCCCCTGACCATCCTTATCACTGAAGGCAAGGGACACGAGAAGAACCTAACAAACAGGCCTTGCTAAGGTTCCCCAGTTTATTACTCTGGTCTCACACTCTGACCTGTCATGTTCCTCCACTACTGTCCGCTCTTCACCAACCCAGCATCACCCTAAGAGGATTGAAGGAAACTTTTTCCTCCCCTAACCACCAGAAAACCGAAAACGTGGCTCCTTGACTTGCCTATTTAAAATTTCTAAGATTATGGCTTTTTTTCTCATTTTGGCTGTATAGCAAACGGTTTTAATCCACAGTTGTACCTTATAGTTCCATTAAAACTGTATTCTTCAATCTATCAATAAATACTTTTGGTTAAAACAAAAACAAACAAACAATCCCACTTCTAGGAATATATCCTAGGAAGCTTGAAACACCAATCAGAAAGAATGTATGTACCCCCATGTTCGTAGCAGCACTATTTACAATTGCTAAGATCTGGAAACAGCCCAAGTGTCCATCAGTAGATGAGCAGATAAAAAAAGCTGTGGTACATGTACACACTGGAGTACTATGCAGCTGTAAGAAAGAAAGATCTCTTATTATTTCAGACAACATGGAGGGACCTCAAGAGTATTATGCTAAGCAAAATAAACCAATGAGAGAAAGACAAATATCATGTGATCTCACTTATTTGTGGACTATAATGAACAAAACAAAATGATGAACAGAATGGACCCAGAGACATGGATGTGGGGTACAGACTGACAAGCCTCAGAAGAGGGGGACAAGTGGAGGGAAGAGATAAACCACAGAACTTGTACGCATGTGCGCGTAACCAAGGACACAGACAACAGTGCTGGGGCAGGGGCGGGACTGGGAGGAACGTGTCAATAGGCGGAAAAGGAAAAACATCTGTAACAAAAATAAATTTAAAAAGCAAAAGATACAGATTAAAAAATAATAATTAAACAATCTATATCATCCTTTCCACAGAAAACAAATAAGAAAGGTTAAAAGTGGTTGCCCCAAAGAAGTGGGTCTGGGTAGGGAGGCTGGCGTGGCAGGAGGTTGTTTTTCATGATAGATTCTGCCGTATTTTGACTTACTTTTTTTACTACACACATACATTCTTTTAATAAAAAATATAAGCTAAGGAAAAGCCTGTGATCTCAACAGTGTTGGCGACACAGTCACACTTTATTTATTTATTTATTTTTTATCCTCACCCGAGGACATTTTTCCATTTTTTTGTTCAGATAGAGCGGGAGGGAGAGAGAGGAAGAGAGAGAGAGAGAAACATCGACGTGAAAGGGACACATCGAGTGGCTGCCACCCGCACGACCAACCAGGGCCGGGGACAAATTGCAACCGAGGTACATGCCCTTAGCAGGAACCGAACCTGGGTCTCTCTGGACCGCAGGCCGATGCTCTAACTGCTGAGCCAAACCGGCCAGGGCCACAGTCGCACTTTAATAAGCACAGGTGCTAACCTGCAAAGTGGGATTTCCTTAAGAAGCTGCACGCGGTCCTCACACAAAACTTTCATTATTTGCATTGCGGCAATACAAAATGTAAAAATACAGAATACAAACCTACTGTCGTTACAGCTATGCAAAAATTGTAGAATCCAGACGGGGAGAGACAAAGTTGAAACTAATTCCAGCTGCTGGTTGAGAGAATGAGAGACTAATGTTTTTATTTTAACTTTTTATTTATGTTGGTTATTACGATTAATTTTAGAACGTGGTTTATTTCTGTTCCCCTCACATTGTTATTTCATTTTATTAATTTAATGTTGCTTTCTTTTTGGCTTTTAGAACCTGCAATCTGATGCCATTGGATGCCAGTGCCGTGGTCTGACTGTCTGTGTCCCACTAAAATTCATTTGTTGGAATCCTACCCCCCAAAGTTGGTATTGGTAGGTGGAGGTCTTTGGATCGTCAGGGTGGGATTAATGATTTATAAGCACCCCAAGAGCTCCTGAATCCTTCCCACCATGTGAGGACAGTGAGGTCGGCTGCCTACAACCCAGAGAGAGTTTACAGCAGACACTGAGTCCGCCCGGGCCGCAAGCCGGCCCTTTCCAGCCTCCGGAACCGGTACCGTGGCGGAGCAGCCTGAACCAACTACAACATGTAGGGACCATTTTCCTCCGCTCACCTGTATCATCACATTATCATAGTAAAAAGCATGGTGGGGTTGAGTGGAAGAACGCTGAACTTTTGGACATAATCTTTAAGTTGAAAAGAAGAACGGGTGAAGCAGATTTTGCATAACAAAGGTTATATAGTGTGCCGTTTTCTCCGTTGCCTAAGACCGGGGAACCCAGCAGCAGCAGGTCGGGGCCTGCTCACCAGGCTCCTGTCAGCAGGCTCGGCCGTGTGCAGCACCAGGTGCGCAGACCCTTGCCCCATCCCTCTCCACCCCACCTGTGTCCCCACCTTCCAGGGCCCGCTGCTGGGGTGACGAGAGAACAGGATGTCTCAAGACCTGGGCACAAGGCTTATCTCTGCCCCGAGTGTGCACCCGCCTCAGGTTTCCTCATTCAAAGAGTGGAAATAGCAATACAAAGTTCACAGGATTATTGGTGAGAGTAAACAAGTTACCTGCTAAACTGGTATCAGTGAGCAGTTAGGCCGCATGGGGATACTTCAGACTAGATCAGGCTCGGCAACTCTGTGTGTCCCTTATCACCTCCAGTCGTTCTGGCAACACCACTGCCTGCGACTGGCCAGCAGGGAGGCACAGGACACCTGACGCCTGGCCAGGTAGCTGTGTGCTCCTGACAGCCGATGGCTACTGCTGAAGCCAGGTCAGACTCTATATCCCGAAGACTCTGTGGACAAGGAAGCCAAAGGAGGATCGACCCGCAGTGTGGTTAGGGCTTCAAAGACGTAGGCTCCTTGTTCAGGGCGAGTAATCCCACAGGGGCCCCAGTTCCAGACCCCTCCCCGAGAGCGCTAACAACTGATCTTGGGGGTAGATGGCTCCTGGAACAAAGCAGACTTTTTTTTTTTTCAGCATCAGAATTTATCAGTCGATAATTATCAGCAGTAGTTATTCAAACTGGGTATGTTAAAGTGCTATTCAGCCAAAACATTTCTATGTAGAAAATGAGCGTTAATGTTCACAAACTCTAAAGAATGCGGTAAGGAATAGACAAATTCACACAGGAAGCATTCTTACTGAAAATATTAAACCTGTGTGTGATCATGAGGAAACAGACAAACCCACAGACTTTTGAAAAAAATCTGTGCCATGGGAAGAAAGCAGAGGGACTTTCCTAGATGAAAAGATACTAAAGAAACATAATAATTAATTGTAATAGGTGAACCTTGAGCGATTGACTGAAAGAAACAAAAATATTCTGAGAATAGTTGGGAAAATTTGAATGTGTAATATATAGTTATGAAACTAATTTTTTAAGGTATAAAGCTGATAATGTAATTACATAGAAAATGTCTTTATTCTTGAGGGGTGCCTATATAGGCCTTCTTTGTACCATTCTTTTAGCTTTTCTGTAGCTTTGGAAAACTTTATAGTAAAAAAATTGAAGAAATTGTATTTGTGGGCTGCACTCTTAAAATATTATATAAAGATAAGCATTATCTTTTCATTTCATTTTCAGTCGAGTATATTACTGGCTATATTTGCATACTGCATCATTGTGTTCTGTTCTGTTTTAACCTTGTTTTGTTTGGCCCCGGTGGCTCCCAGAAGGAGCGTCACGTGGCGAATCTATGCCAGCCCCGGCCGTCCTCGTCGGGCTCGTCTTCACGGGCTCACTGCACGCTCTCTAGGAAGGAGTTTGGTGGCCGCGTGCTTTGTGTCCCCTGATGTACCCCTTTACGGTCCCTCTTGCTGTGGTGTCTCTTCACGTGGCAAATGTGTCCTTTGGCATTTTTCTTGGCTGCTTGTCTTTTCATCCACTGCTTAACAGTGTGACTGTGCGGGCTGACACAGAGTCTTCTGTGCTTGACGTGAAGGCTGCCGAAGGGAAGGAAAAATCACGACAGGAAGTCCAGTTAGCAGTGACTGACAGGCAGCCCACCTGCACACACTGGGCAGCACGAGACCCCCACCCCCCAGAAGAGCACTCACATGACCGCAGGCAAGTCGCACACCCCGTCAGCTCTCTGAATGCGACACGCGTTCACCCTGTCCAGAAGCCTCCTGGGGGTGTGGTGTGAAACCTCAGTGCAGCAGCTGGAGGCGATGGGCAGTATGGCTAAGAGAGGCAAAGGAAGGAAGTGTTGGACCCCGCAGTTCCTGGGGGCCTGGCTCCCCTCTTAAAGGCTCCGGAGACACAGAATGTTCATCTGCTTGAGCAAGGGGCAAGCAGGACCCACGGGTGGCTTTGTGACGCAGACCCAGAGAGGCCACGGCTCTGCCATCCAGAATTGACACTGCATTTGGGGAGATAAAATTACGCACAGGCAGAGACACGAAATGAGCGAAGAGAGGAAAAGACGCTGCAGACCACAGTGCCAGTGGGCTTGCAAACTGACTTGATAAAAGATGGAAGAAGCGAGGTTGCACAGTTCTGAAGAGGGCGACCACGTGGGTCCCAGGGGCAGGTTTAAAAGTTGCCCACCTGGGCCTGGCTGGTGTGGCGCAGTGAGAGGTCCTGGTTGATTCCTGGTCAGGGCGCAGGCCCAGGTTGCAGGCTCCATCCCCAGTAGGGGGCGTGCAGGAGGCAGCGGATGAATGTTTCTCTCTCGTTGATGTTTCCCTCTCTCTCTCTCTCTTAAAAATCTATTTAAATAAATAAATAAATAAATAAATAAATAAATAAATAAATAAATAAAGTTTCCTGCCTGGGAAGGACTCGGCCTAATCCTGAAGGATTAGGATGAGTGGAGAAAATGGAAACTTATCCAGGCTAAAGGCAGGGTATGGTCAAGTGTTCTGAGACAGAACTGCACAGGGCACACTTAGGGTGTAGAGAAAACGAGACCAGTCTAGCCTGCGTGCTAGGAAGGTGAGTGACAGGAAGTGTGGGTCACAGATAGACTGAGGTCACACCACTGAGGGTTTTCTTTTAATTTTATTTTCTTTATTGATTTTTTTTTTTAGAGAGTGAGATAGAAACATCAATGAGAGAGAACATTGACTGGTCACCTCCTGCGTGCCCTTCACTGGGGATTTGGCCCACAACCTGGGCATGTGCCTGGACTGGGAATCGAACCAACAACCTCTTGGTACATGGGTCAACGCTCAACCACTGAGCCACACCGGCAGCGCCCACTGAGGTCTTAAATGTCAGTCTGAGGAGGAGGTTTAGCTTTTATGAAGCGGGGACCATTAAAGATTTGAGAAAGGAGAAGGGTTTTAGGAACATCTGTGTTGCAGTGATAAGCAAGACGGATTAAAGGGGGAGAGACTGGGGCATGAAGACAAGCCAGGAGGGGCTGCTGTGACCCAGAGGGAAGGGGGTGAGGGCAACAAACAGGAAAGGGAATGTCACCCCTGCTAAGTGTGTTTCTGCCAATTCCTACCTGGCACACAGCATTCTCCTATGCTTCCCATTTCACCACGTTGGTAATAAATTTAAAAGAAAAAATTGTTTTAGAAATTAACACCTAGCCCAGCCGGTGTGGCTCCCATGGACTGAGAGGTCCCGGTTTGATTTCCAGTCGGGGCACATGCCCCAGTTGTAGGCTCGATCCCCAGCAGGGGGCGTGCGGGAGGCAGCCCATCAATGTTTCGCTCTGTCATCAATGTTTCTCTCTCTCTCTCCCTTCCTCTCTCTCTGAAAAATCGATAAAAATATATTTAAAAACCTAGAGGAGGCAGATGGCAGCCTGGCAGTAATAACGGACAGAAGTTAGCCCTTGAACGAGGGGTTAATAGAAATGATTAAGCTGCTCCATGGTGTCAGCTACTAGCGATAGAGGTGCCTGCCGGTGGGAGGGGAGAAGAATCCATGCTTCACTCACAGGGAGACATCAGGCCTCCTCACAGCTGTGGAGAGAGGAGCTGGACATGAAACAAGAATGTCTATGGGACTAAGTCTCTGGGCATCGAAACTGTGTTACCTTTCATTCATTCTGTTCATTTAGTTACTCAACATTTATCGAACAGTTCCAGGCACAATGCTAGTCACTGGGGCGGGGGGCGGGGAGACAAAGATAAATAAAACAATATGTCCCTGTCCCCAAGAGGCTAGAGTAGAGGAGATAGATTTGGAACTAAGAAGTTAGAGAATAACCAGACTGGCTCCCTATCACTGTACTTTTGAAATTCTGTCCTGAAAGGCTCTCACGGGTTATCAAGACAGGCGCACAGGTATTCGCTATAGCAAAACATTTGTAAAGCAAAACTATTTCTAACAATAGCTTAATAAACATGGCACATCTAAATGGGATTAAAGGATGAGGTGGGTATATATATGCTAACATATCAATTCCATAATGTAAAAAAATGTTTTTTCTTTATTGATTTTAGAGAGAGAGGAAGGGAGAGGGAGAGAGAGAGAGAGAAACATTGGTGAGAAACAACACTGACTGGCTGCCTCCTGCACGCCCCCACTGGGGATCGGGCCTACAACCTGGGCATGTGCCCTGACCGGGAATCGAACTGGAGACCTCTTGGTGCAGGGTCGACGCTCAACCACTGAGCCACACCAGCCAGGGCTGGGTTATCTCACAGAATCTGAGTCATACTTGAGGAATCTGGTGTCTTATTCTGGGCAAGTCTTCTCAGGCAAGATCCTTTTCAACAATGATCCAAGAAAGAGGCTCTGCCATGACTGTAGGCCTTCTCCAGGGCCTGCGGAAAATCCTTGACCTTAGTCCCAGATCCTCCAGGAAAATCTCGGGAACGGTCCCTGGGGCTCCTTCCCTCCAGAAAGAAAGGCTTGCACCTGGCTCCCCATTCCACCTGTCCTAACAGCTCAGGGCTGCTCCATTCGGACCCGAATCGCAGCTGGGGATGTAAGTCAGTGACAGCCTAGCTGCAGCCCAGTATGCGTGTGTGTGTATATATTTTAATTGATATGAAATTAAAATATTGTATTTTTAATTCCCATATAATCTCCAAGTATACATTATATATTTACATAAATTAATTTACCAAAATGTATGTCTTCAATGACTTCTAAAGCATGCATTTAACGAGTAGATCTAGTTGAAATACACCCACACGAGCCACATAAAGTGTTAACGATTCTGTTCTAATTTGGTGTTGCAGTGAGTCTGCAGCAGCCCCACTGGAGAAACTGCTCACATTTCCGGGGCCAAGCTATGCATGCCACAAGGATCTCAATCCCTTCTCCATCTAGAGCCAGTGAGAACTGCCCGTGTTCCTGAGGTCAGGAGTGTGCACAGAGGCACACCCAGCACCGCCCTACAGGCTCCCTGGACCAGGAGAAGCACCATCGGTTCAGCAGACGTGTATTGCCAGCTCCCTCTGGGCCAGCCCTGGGCTCTGCCTCAGCAATGTTGAAATAAACCAGGCACCGTGTCTGCCCTCCTGATGTTTAATAGTCCAGTGGGAGGCAGGCCACTAAACAAGTAATCACAATACAGCAAAAGTGTTGACAGAGAAAACTTATAATCCCATAACCACTTATGGGATTATAAGTGAAAGAAGCCAGATTCAAAAGGTCACAAACTATCTGACTCTATTAATATGAAATGTCCAGAACAGGCAAATCGATGGTGACAGAAAGTAGATTTAGTGGTATCCAGGGTCCGGGGTGGGGGTGTGGGGGGTGGAGAGTAACTGCTTACAGGTAGTGTCTTTTCATGGTGATGAAATGTGCTGGAATTAGCAGTGAGGACTGTGTAATTCTGTGATTGCACTAAAAACCGCTTAATTGTATGCTTTGCAATGGTGAATTTTATGGCATGTGCGTTACATTTCAACTTCTTAAACATGCTGTTGGAGAACAGAACATTGGTTGTCCTTACATTTATGAACACATTTATTTCCTAAAACAAATTGTTTTTTTCTCTAGCTACACTGGGCTGCCTATTCTCCAAGTCAAACTGTTTTATTTATTTTTTATTTATTTATTTTTATCCTCACCTGAGGACATTTTTCCATTTTTTGTTCAGATAGAGTTGCGAGGGAGAGAGAGAAACATCGGCATGAAAGGGACACATTGAGTGGTCGCCACCCGCACGACCCAATCAGGGCCGGGGACAAACTACAACCGCGGTACATGCCCTTAGTGGGAACCGAACCCAGGTCTCTCTGGACTGCAGGCCGATGCTCTAATCGCTGAGCCAAACCGGCCAGGGCCGAAGTCAAACTGTTTTACTATCCCACTGAATTTTGGAGCTTATCCACGTATCCATCCATACATCCACCCATCTTACTATATCCGAATCACTGTGTGAATTCTTCCAGAGCGAATCACTGTCTATATCTGTGCTATGAATTCTTCTGTGTGGCTCACTGCGCTAGAGCTGGAGGTAGAGAGAGTTACTGGCTTCAAAGAGCTAACACACAGACCCTGCCGAGCTGCGACCAGGAAACGCTAAGGAAGGGGCCTTTCGGAGTCACAGGCACATCTAGGGATTCGAGTTATCTGAGTGCTGACATCATTTTGAGAAATAGGTTTAAGCCAGAAAGGCCCTCAGGACCTATATGCATTTTATTTTTTTATCCTCACCCGAGAACATTTTTTTTTTGCATTTGTCTTCAGATAGAGCTAGAGATTCACAGAACTTACATGCATGTATGCATGACCAATGAACATAAACAACAAAGTTGGGGATGGGGCTGGGGGGGAGGGGAGGAGGGTGTCAATGGGGGAAAAATGAGAAATATCTGTAACAAAAACAAATTAATAAAATAAAAATATATTAAATAAATCAGATAGAGCTGGAGGGAGAGAGGGAGGAAGAGAGAGAGAGAAACATCAATGTGAGAGAGACACATCGAGTGGTTGCCACCCACACGACCCACACCAGAGCCAGGGACAAACTGCAACTGAGGTACATGCCCTTGGCGGGAACCGAACCCGGGACACTATGGTCTGCGGGCCGACGCTCTAACCTCAAGCCAGACCAGCCAGGGCAGGACCTATGTGCATTTAACAATATATAATATAAAGGTAGGATGGGTTCACTTGGAGATTACTTAACCACATCAGATTAACTGTCCGGAGGCAAGAGGCAGGCCAGCATTTATACATGCTGGCAGCTGTGACGGGTGCCCTAGGTAGGTAGCCCGAAATAGAAAAGCCAGAATCCTTTGAAAGGGCCTGAGGAGTCAGGCAATGAGGAATGAATGATATCCGGAGGGTTTGGAGTAGGGCAACGGTAAGATTTTTTTGATAATGTCGCCCTCTAGAGGTTTTCTCATGCAAACTCCAGTCTGAATATTTCCATTTTTATTGATTTTTTCTTTCTTTCTTTTTTTGATACGTGCCCCCAGCGGGAACTGAACCCGACACTCTCTGGTCCCCAGGGCAATGCTCCAACCACTGAGCCAAACCAGCTAGGCCCATTTTTATTGATTTTTTTTTTTGTTAGAGAGGCAATGTGAGAGAAAGGCATCAATCGGCTGCCTCCTGCACACCCCCTACTGGGGATCAACCTACTGGGGATCAAGCCTGCAACCCAGGCATGTGCCCTGATGGAGAATCAAATCGGGACCTCTCAGTCCATGGGAGGACGCTCAATCCACTGAGCCACACTGGCTGCGCTGAATATTTCCTTTTTTTTTTTTTTTTTTTGGTGGTATGTGCCCCTAGCGGGAACTGAACCCGGGACTCTCTGGTCCGCAGGCCGATGCTCAACCACTGAAGCAAACTGACCAGGGCTGAATATTTCCATTTTTCAAGAATGATCAGCAACTTCCTCTGATTTCCACATACGAGGGATTTAGCAGTAGCAATAAAGTTGAAAAGGGGATTAGGTGACATTTCTTCTGCATTTACATGTTTGGTTTTTTTTGTTTGTTTGTTAATTCTCACCCGAGGATATTTTTCCATTGACCTTTTTTTAGATAGAGTCTGGAAGGGGAGAGAGAAACATTCACGTGAGAGACACATCAATTGGTTGCCTCCCGTATGGTGATTGACTTGGAATTGAACCCTCAACTCTTCAGTCCACAGGCCCATGCTCTAACTGCTGAGACAGATGGACCAGGGCTGTTACATTTTGCATACTTTTTAAAAAATAGTTTTTCTTTATTTATTTTAGAGAGAAAGGAAGGGAGAGGGAGAGAGAGAGATAGAAACATCAATGAGAGAAACATTGATTGGCCACCTCCTGCATGCCCCCCACTGGGAATTTGGTCCACAACCTGGGCACGTGCCCTGACCAGGTATCGAACCAGCAACCTCTTGGTGCATGGGTTGATGCTCAACCACTGAGCCACACATCAACATGATTTTTATTCATATGTTTGCTTGTTTGTGGGAGCAAGCTGACAAGGCGTTAGGGAAACTCCGCCTTCCAGCAACAACCACCTTGATGCCATCTTTGCATAAGGCCGGGAACCCCAAGGAAAAGAACCTGCTTTCGTTCTAAAACAGTTCACAAGCAGACCCGTCTGGTGGATTAGGGGTTCCCTAGAGGGAAATACAAGGAAATTGTTGCAGATAAGAAAGAAGTCTTGCAGAGTGGGTTCGATACAGCAGTGGGGCCCAGAAGTATGACCAAGCAAAGACCAGAAGTTTGTTGTGAGACTTTACCTGCTTCACCCACAACCCCTCCTCCAACCCCTCCAGAGATGCCTCTTTGTTTTGAGGACACTCCAGAGTGTCGGCCCAACAGCTCCACCTGGTGATGTATGAGAGCAGCACCTACTGGCCTAAGGTCAGTCCTCTGGCGGATGTAGGTGAGCAGCAGAGGGTCAAGGGCACGTGTCCAGCAGGTAGGGGCTCTGCCCATGTGGGAGACCAGCCTCTCTACTCTATCAGACCACCTTGCCCCAGATTCGTAGAGGGAAAGGACCCTTCTCTAGGACCCACAATTTGAGAATTATCAAGAATATTTGGATTGGGGAATCATGGGAAAAACCTGTCATGACTGCTCCTGAAGACCAAGATGGGGGTGGGAGGGTGTAGCAAGGGGACTCAGAACATCATGATGTCTATTCACCAGCCAGTGAAGCCCAGACCAGGCGGTCTCCATGGATAGCATCTGCCGTCTGTATGCCTCCTCCTTGGCCCACTCCTCAATAATTAGCATTCCTCAAATCTGGGGTATAAAAATTAGGTTCTGGGTTTTATTTTATTTTATTTTTTCATTTTTTTGTTCAGATAGAATGGGAGGGAAAGACTGGAAGAGAGAGAAACATCGACGTGAAAGGGACACATCGAGTGGCTGCCACCCGCACGACCCAACCAGGGCCGGGGACAAACTGCAACCGAGGTACGTGCCCTTAGCGGGAACCGAACCCGGGTCTCTCCAGACCGCAGGCCGACGCTCTAACCGCTGAGCCAAACCGGCCAGGGCTGGGTTCTGGGTTTTAAAGAAAGGATCCTGTTACCACAGAGACATAAACCAGCTTCCTCTCCTCCTTGGACGTATTGCACAGTCTCTTGCTACTCAAATGTGGTCCCCAGAGCTGCAGCAATGGCACCACTTGGGGGCTTATTAGAAATTCAGTTTGAGAAGCACTGGTATGAAGGGCACTACAGACCACAGCAGCATGGAAACAGGGCAAAGTACACGCCAGTGTTGGAGAAGGACTCCCAGGATAAAGAGGAAAACGGTGAGAAAGTTTCACTTGGCTGCTGGCAATATCTCAGGTCTATGAAGGTCAATACATAAATAAACACAATGATCAGAATGTGGTTGGTAAGGGATGTGCTTCCCCATTCTACAGGACTTCATGCCTTCTGGAGACAACTGGCCCATCACACACGGATGCCTGCAAACAAAGGTGTCCTCTGCCATCACCAAGCAGGCAGGAAGGGCTCGCCAAGCCATGATGCGTGAAACGCTACGCCTGGATGAAGTCCTCTCCGGTACTTTCTGGAACCCTGGGATAATGTTTGGGTAATGGAGAGTAAATGGGGGTTTTTCTTTACCTTAATATGAGGACATTTGGTCACCAGCACTTCCCACAGCATGGACACTGGAGTGGCCAGGAGGTAGTCCTGAAAGGGGGGTGAATAATTTGGGGCCACAGAGACACTCTGAGGGACTTTACTGCACAGTAGTTAAGCATACGGAGACAGACAACCAGGTTCGATTCCTGGCTCAGCCACTTGCTAGCGGATGTTGGGTGAGTTACGTGAGTCTGTGTCTCAGTTTGTTTATCTGTAATATTAGGGATGGTAATAGCACCTGCCTTACAGGTTGCTGTGAGGATTAAATGAGTCCGTACACTCACGTGCTCAGAGCAGCGCTGACAAATAATAAAGACTCAATAAATGGAATCAGACAACAAAAAAGCCCACATCTAGCCCAGCCAGTGTGGCTCAGTGGTTGGGTGGACCCATGCACCAAGAGGTCGCTGGTTCAATTCCCAGTCAGGACACATGCCCAGGTTGTGGGCCAAACCCCCAGTGAGGGGCATGCAGGAGGCGGCCAATCAATGTTATCTCTCGATGTTTCTATCTCTCTTTCCCTCTCCCGTCCTCTCTAAAATCAATAAAGGAAAACAAAATTAAAATTAAAAAAACACACATCTAGAGGCCAATATGTAGCACAGTTCCTGCCCCATAACAGGCATCCAGGTGTCTATTCCGTGCTTGTGGAATATGCCCATTTATGACCCCTCCAGTTAAATTCACCCACAATGGCCAGTTCTATGAAATTAAAATGAAGATGGGCCCTTGAAATATCTTTCCTCCGCCGGCTGTCATGATGTTACACTTGGCCGGTAGGGGGCACCAGCAGGCATTGCAGGAAGAAGGGTTTTCCTGGCTCTTCACAGGCTCAGGCAGGCGGCTTCTCCAGCATCAGGCTCTGGGAGAGCACAGCAGCGCCCCCTCCTGGTGGTTTGGGATCAAGTGCCTCCACTGAGAACCCGGAGGAATTGGAAACTCATTACTGAAAATAAAAAGAATGTTTTCTTTCCAAGGGCCTCATATATGACTCATATGTGAGAAGATAGCTGTTAATCTCTGTGCCTCTCTAGACATAACAAAGGACATTTGATTTATTTATCTAATTAACTTTAAATATGTTTTTATTGACTTTAGAGAGAGAGGAAGGGAGAGGGAGAGAGAGAAACATCGATGTGAGAGAGAAACATCAATCTACTGTCTCCTGCACACATTTAGACCAGGAATTGAGCCCGAAACCTGGGCATGTGCCCTGACCAGGAATCAAACCAGTGACCTTTTGGTGCAGGGGATGACGCTCAACAAACTGGGCCCCACTGGCCAGGGCACCAGTGGACATTTTAAAAGGCCTGAACTACATTACACATATGATGACTGGGTTTTTTAACCAAAACCTAGACCCTTAATCTAACAATGGTATTGAGGAGTACAGGACATACTGTTTTAACTAGAGGCCAAACCTGGCCCGGCCGGTGTGGCTCAGTGGATTGAGCGCTGTCCCATGGACTGAGAGGTCCCGGTTCGATTCCCGGCACAAGCCTGAGCTGCGGGTTCGATCCCCAATGTGGGGCGTGCAGGAGGCAGCTGATCGCTGTTTCTCTCTCACATCAATGTTTCCATCTCTCTCTGCCTTCCTCTCTCTCTCTAAAAAATCAATAAAAACATATTTTAAAATAAATAAATAGCCCTGGCCGGTTTGGCCCAGCAGTTAGAGCGTAGGCCTGCGGTCCAGAGAGACCCGGGTTGGGTTCCCACTAAGGGCATGTACCTCGGTTGCAGTTTGTCCCCGGCCCTGGTTGGGTCGTGTGGAAGGCAGCCACTCAATGTGTCCCTTCCACATCGCTGTTTCTCTCTCACTCTCTCCCTCCCACTCTATCTGAACAAAAAAGGGAAAAATGTCCTCGGATGATTAAAAAAATAATTAATAAACAAATGGTAAACCTAGAGAGGACCTGGGAGCAGATTGCCTGGCGCGTCGTGTTAGGCCTCTCAGGGGCCACTCCTGGTGGCACGGAGAGTCCCAGCTGTGCAGAGCAACTTCCAAGCACAAGTGTGTATCTCAGTAGCCCTCCCTAGTGAGTTTCCTATGGTTACAAAAAAAAGACAGTCTTCTTTTAGGGTACAAGCAGCAGGTAGCTCTAGCAAGTATCTGAGCAATAAGGAGCCTTCCTGATCTGAGGAAGAAGATGGTCAGTCAGAAGAAAGACAATTTGGGACACTGTGAATCCAAATCCCCAGCTTGCAACTGGGGGACACAGCCAGGCCCACAAAGCTCTACACTGTGGCTCTAATAATTTGCTTGGGGCCACAGAGAGTGCACGAGGGACACTTTTATGGACTCACTGTTGAGTCCTGGGAGCTAGTAGCCACATCAGAGGTGTTGCGTATACGCCCTCTTGCCTTTGGGCGGAATCCAAGGCTTTAATTGTGGGTAGGTCAGCTGCTTCTGGTTTATGCAGAACATATGGGGAATGCCAGGCACTGATCCATCACATTGAGGTGGCCATTAAAGGGGTCATTAAGATAGTGGGACAGTTAATGCCTAGAAGAACAAAATGTATTTCCCAAAGTCCCAAACGGGCACAGGCCATTTTCCTCTTCCCTCCTCCAGCAACAACTGCCAAGGTCACACATACCTCCGTCCTGGCTCTACTCCGGCTCCCCCGCCCTGCCCTGCCCCGCCCCCCCAGCCCCGCGCCCCCCCCCCCCCCCCCCGCCCGCCTTCCCTACTCTGCCCTGGGGAATCCGATGGCCCCCAGGGGAGCCTGCGGCCCAGACAACTGAGGTTTGCTGTTCTCCTGCATTTTAACCCAACATCACTTATTTCTAAAGGGCAGAGTGTTGGGCTTCTCACACAAGGCAATTTTCCTCTGGCCCAAACAGCCTTAGGAACAGCCCTGAGACTAACCCAAACGGCTAATGGTCTCCGAAGCTCCCTTTCTTTCTTCCATCACCAGCCGCTCCTTCTCAGACACCTCTGTGTGCTGCTGTCCCGCATCTCTGCCTGGACTCAGTCCCTGGAAACTTAGCCTTGGGCCTGTCCCACCGCTCACCCTCCCCTGCCCCCTGCCCTGCGGCTGTGGGCACAGCTGGAAACAGTCAGGAGGCTGAAGGGGGGAGATACTATGTGAGTACAAAGCTGCGCCCCAGCTGTAAAGCCTCCGCAGGTACACCTCTGAGGAACGGAAAGGGAGTCCGCAAATTGCAACGGTGAACTTTCCAAAAAATTTTATAGAAACCTAAAATGAAAAACGTCTGTCTTTGTCTTGATGACACAGATGGATAGAAATGAAGACGGGATTCTGCAGACCTTTCCTTGCTCGTACTCTGCACGGGGCTCTCTGAACGAAGCCTCCAGGAGCCCCGCAGGTAACAGGAGCACAGCCGGCCTGACAGGTCGGGGGCAGGGCCACCGTTGCCAGATCTGATTGTTCAAAAGAAGATTTAAAATCCAATTTGTATATGTGAGTATGTGAGTATGTGTATGTGTCATCCATCCGTTTTTTGTTTTTAATCCTCACCTGAGAATATTTATTCATTTATCATCAGAGTGGAAGGAAAGGAGAGAGATAGAAACATCGATGAGAGAGAACATCGACTGGCCGCCTCCTGCACACCCCCCACTGGGGATCAGGCCCACAACCTGGGCATGTGCCCTGACCGGGAATCAAACTGGTGACCTCTTGGTGCAGGGTCGACGCTCAACCACTGAGCCGCACCAGCCGGGCTCTTGCATTCCTTTTTAAGGTCTGATTAAAGTTTGGGTTTTCAGTATCCACAGAGCTGACTTTGTCCAGAAAACGTGCAACTCCCCAAACCTTAACCCAGAAGGCCAAGCCTGCCTTTCTTCTAGGGTATGCACCTTTGCACCCAGACCGTTTGCAGGGGAGGGTGATGGGGAGACAGATGAACGACACGGGCTCGCCCCCACCTTCTCCTGGGGATTTTCTAAATTACTCTCAGCAGAAAAGAAAACAGCTCAAAGTTACACTCAGGTGGAAGGATCTCATCTACCAGGTAGCAAATCACTAGTATTGAGGTTCCTTCCTGAAAATTCTTCTTGGAGATCAGGACCGTAAACTTATGCCTTTCTCTTGTAGATCATTGTCAATTCCTAGCCGACGTTAGGAATGCCGGCTCCAAATTGCTGGCAGCCCCTCTGCCTTGGGGGGCAGCCCCCCTCCTTGCACTGGAGGCTTAGAAGCAGGCGCCCCGACTCACCTTCCGAGGGGCGAAGAGCCACCCAGGCAGCCAAGGCCAGGAGAGCGAGCCCCGTCTGCAGCATCCCCGCCTGTTCCACGGCCTGTTCCGCGGCTGGATGGCACCACGGCTCAGGCAGGCGATCAGGCAATGAGGGGAAAGGTGTCCTTGGGCGCAGGGAACGAGCTGGAGGAGCAGGAAGCTGGGAAGCCCCGCCCTGGGAGGGGCTGGGGGTACCTATTTCTCAGGTTTCTTTCCTGGCAACCAAGCCCTTTCTTAAGACCAGACCTGTTTTCAACCACCGGGGTCAGGCGATGTCAGTGGCCATCTGACAGCTGGTGAGGTCATTGTGTGGGGGAGGGGGGGCATCAGAGTCCCTTGGAAACCATTAAAAAATAAAATGGCTATCTACAGGAATTCCTCCGTGGACCTATAGAGCAGAAGTTTGGAGTAGGAGACCAGTAATTTGAATTTTAAAAACCTCCACAGGGGATTCTGATGGACTCCTCTATGGAGGACCACTGCATCAAGGAACCGGTTTTTAAGTAGCTCGTTGAAACTAAAGGTTTCTAGGGACAAGGGTGAAAAGTCATAAAAAACGATTATCTGGTGGAAAGATATGAAAAAGTTCGATCCCACTCTGATCTTGGTGTGCAGCCAAACGCTTCCAGGGAAGCTGTCGGCTCATTTGGGAGGAAGGTGGGGCGGGGAGGGCCTCTCCGCCTGGGCCGAGCCTGCTGGAAAAGAGAGTCTGGAGCAGGCTGAGCGCAGGTGCCCGTCCAGCTCCTCCTCAGCTCTGTGCGTAAACAGGGTGGGGGGTGGGGGGAGGGCGGCTGGATTCTAAGCTACTCACTGGCTGCATAACCTCAGAAGATGTCCTCCACTTTGGGGTGAGCACGGAGGCAGGCTGGACGACCTTCCCGAACCCGACCACCTTCCGTCTCACTGCGCTGTCCCATGGAGTGGCCTCGCGTCCACGGGGGCCCTGGAGCATTCGAAATGTGCTCGTCCACATGCAGATGCGCTGTGAGTGTGAAACACGCGCCCGTTTCACAGGCTTGGCACAGAAAGATATAAAATATGATATATCATGTGAATAATTTTCACATTGATCACATGCTGAAAACGATAATATTTGGATATGTTGAGTCGAAGAAGAGAATTGAAATCAACTTCACCTGTTTGTTTTCACTTTTTTAATATGACTACTGAGAACATTTTGAATTACGAATGGAGCTCACGTTATATTTGCATCGGGCAGTGCTGCCTCCAAGGTCAGGAGCTGGAGGTCAGGCTGTCCCTCAGCTGTCAAGCTGTGGCACTTACCATACTCCCATTTCACTCTCAAGACGTGGAGGTAGTGCCCGGCCGGTGTGGCTCAGTGGTGGAGCGTTGACCCCTGCACCAAGAGGTCTCGGCTGGATTCCCGGTCAGGGCCATGCCTGGGTGGGCTCATCCCCGCAGGGGGCGTGCAGGAGGTGGCAGTCCATGTTCTGTCTCATTGATATTTTTATCTCTCTCTCCCTCTCCCTTCCTCTAAAATCAGTACAAACGTTTTTTAAAAGTGGAGTTATTATAAAAAATGGCTTTGGGGGGCATGGGGCAGGCAAGACGGCAGCCTCCTGAATGACGAGACCCAGCCGCACAAAGCAGCCCTTGCAGACTCCACCACTAAGCAGGGGGGCACCAAGCACCC